>NC_029786.2:5142691-5146484 GCF_000816755.2 Arachis ipaensis | reverse complement strand
ATAATAATTTTTGCTATTTTTTTGATATTTGTAAATTCTATTACCTTAATTTAAAAGTGATTAGATGATTTTATTAATTTTTTTTCCAATTTAAAAGAGCTCTATCGTCGGTCTATCCTTAAGTAGGACTTATTCCAAACTTGAAAAATATTACTTTTACACGTAAATAATTAACGCGAAATGTTATTTTCGATATCTATCGTTGTTATCTCTCTAATAAATATAGGAAAAGTATAGGGTACCAACATATTATCTGCCAACTTCTACCAACTCTTATTTATAATTGTGTTTCATAGAAGTGTGTTCGTGAATATGTCTAATAATGAATATATTTTAAATACATATATAAAGAGACACATCTAAAAAATATATCTATAAAGACACTTCTATTAAACACAGCTATAAAAAATACATTTTTATTAGACACATCCACAAACACACTTCTATGAAACACAATTATAAATAAAAGTTGGCAGAAGTTGGCTATTGGTAACGTAGCGAAACCGATAAATATATAAGAGCCAAGTCAAAATAAAATTCATATCTCATTTAATATATGTAATAAAATAATATCATGACTAATTCAAAGTAAGGGCCAATACCTTTGCGCCAATCGTCAACTCGTCAAAACCCTTCCTATTCTGTAATTAATGAGAGAAGTTTTAATCAGTAATACTAAGGAGATTAAAAAATACAGCTGAAATTTATATTATTTAATATTTATTAATAATTAATAAATATTAAATCAAATAAATTTTGATTATTTTTTATTAATATTTTTTATCAAATATTTTCAATTTTTAATTTAGTACCAGAAGATATATATATCTACTTGAAGTTTAGTTCAATTTAACTATTTTGATGACTTTTAAGATACACAAAAGTCATTCCAATATATCTGTTAGAATTCAGGAGGAAAGACTAAAAACATGTTGTTTGATTTACTCGTAGTCCTGAATCCATCTATGAGTCTCTAAGTCTTTCTATTATATTTCTATCACTATTTCGGATAGTTGAAACATAAAAAAAAATGCCGTATTTCTATCTCTTCACTTTATCCACTTTAACCTTGTTTTGTGCTTGATATTTTTTCTTTTGTGTTCTATTCTACCATTTTGTTATTTCTTAATGTGCTCTTTTGAATATATTTCGTATCTCCATATATTCATCTGTTCTTTTTCAGAGTCCATTTTTCCTAGTAAGTTACCCCATGAATTATAGAGTAAATTGTGCTCCATAAAAAGGCTTATGTTTTTTGTCAGAGATAGAACAGCGTTGGGTTTAAAATGTTTTCCTTGTTATTATGGTTCCTCAATAGTTGTAGTAATTGAGTAGAAGAGAGAATGTGAAGAAGGTAATGTAGATATGAATTATTATTAGGTGATTGTTATATATGGTGTTTAAAAGTGGTTATCTAACTTATTAAAAAGAGTTTAAAATTAATATTTAATTTTAAAAGTATAAAAATAAATAATTATTAAATATTTAAAATTTATTATAAAAATAAATTAGATAAAAATTAGATATAAAATTATAAACGCCATAAAATTTATCTTATTATTATTCTAATTAGTTCAACAACATGCAGCATCTAAACTCTATTTAAGGGTAATAATAGATAGGGTAGGATAAGATTTGGAATCAACCCTAATCCTATCTACGGGTTGAAATTTTTGTATAAACTCGACCCTACTACTTTATCTGCGGGTTGAGAATATTCCAATCCTAATTCTATCCATTCTTAACCGGCGAGTACCCGACTTTATCCGCGGATTACAAAAAAGATACAATATTATTATATAATTTGATGATAATTTAAAATAAAACTGACTTTTATGTAAAAAAAATTAAATTATCAATTAATGATATTTTTTTAGTGGCTAAGAATCTTTTGCATTTAGTGAGAGGTCTTTGGTTCAACATCCACTTAAAACATATTTTTATATAAGTATATAAGATATATATAAGGTACGGATTGGTCCGATAGGGTTGAGACTCAACCCACACCGTACCTGATCCGCACGAAAACTGTATCCTATCCGCTGCAGATGGGTTGGCAACCCTATCCGACCGGATGGAGTTGGATTGGGTACCCACAGATAGTGGCCCCTAACCATATTCAACTACTCTAGCTATCAACAGAGCTAGCTAGAAGCAGTTTCCCAAAACAGAAAGCTGTTATAACTGCACTAACTAAAGCAACTAACACTTCTTGCTTTCTTTACCAGCTAGCTTCTCTTCCACTATAGCGCTTGTCCGAGTTGAAATTGCAATTTGGGGCTGTGTCGGGTAGCTAGCTGATTCTAAAGAATATCCAAAAGGTTGACCCAAATTAACATCAAGAACATTATTGTTACCGCAATTGATAAACCAAGTATGTGAGGGTTGAGAATGTAGGGTTTGAAGCGTATGCTCACAGTAATGCAATGCACCAAAAAGAGACACGCCAGATGGGTACCCAGCTACATTGCAACCCATCAAAATCCAAAGTCTCATCGGAAAAATTTTAAGTATTTCAGATATTCTAGCTATTTTTTCTGTTTTTTTTTTCAAATTAAAATTTTTAATATCAATCTTTAAATTATTAGACCAATTTTATTAAATTTAGTTACCAAAATAATTTACTCATATAATATTACTGTATATTTTATGATAAAAATTAATAACTAAAATGATTGAAACACTAATTTTCCTCGTACATGAGATAACCTTCTCATCTCATTTATGCTTCTCTCGGTGCAAAGCCTCTAACAATAAAATTTATATAGTACTGTCCAAAAAACAAAAACATTTATATAACACAATAAATAAAATATAATTTTAATTTAGTGGTTAAAAAATGTGTTAAGAGTATAATTTAAAAGGACTAGATTTGACTCTATATATAATAACTAGCTTAAAGTTATTATTAAAAAAATATGAGAAAACGTATGGATATTGTTGGATATAAAATTAATTATTAGAATATATTTATATATCTTAAGTTTTAAAATTGATGATTTTTGACACGTGCTACTAATACATTTTTTAACCTTCGTAAATTTTATGGGATGTCGTTGGATATAAAATTTAAAAATAATTTATATAAATTAAAAATTAATCACTAAATAAATTATTTGAATTTATGTATATTTTTACATATTTAGTTCACATAATTTTTTTAATTGAATAATCCGTCACTAGTGTGAAACTAATATAATTAGTAGGAAGGTGTGCTCAATGTATCCGTTAGAATACTCAAAGAATAACAAGATACTAGCGTCTGAAATATCTCTCTTATTTTTCTTCTTCTTCTCGACCACGTTCATAAACACAATAATCAAATATGTTATAATAGAGTAATTAAACCTTACTAAATAAAATTTATTTATAATAGTATAATAAAAAAGATTTATGAGATGGTATAGCAATGATTTATTAGTATCTGCTTTTTAAGGTATACATAGTACGATTAATTTCATAAAAATATTTTAAAAATCTTTAGTTAGTAATTTTAGAACACTTTTAAATATTAAATATAAAAAAAAAGTACGTTGAGAAAAGGTATTGTGGTTATGTTATCCAAATAGGAAATTTTAGAAATGCTAGTATATAACGTCCATCTTCACTTCATTCCAACTTGAAGTTTAACGTTTTGATTGATCAAAATTTTGAATAAAAATAAGAGTAAGGTAACAAATAAAGTTCTAAAGATGTACATGTTGGATAGATTAGTTTTAAAAAAAATATATTAATAAAGTCTTTTAAAATAATAGATGTGGATACATTATCTTTAAATTAGTCTCCTATAATT
>NC_029786.2:5142149-5142536 GCF_000816755.2 Arachis ipaensis | reverse complement strand
TGTACACTTAGGATAATAATATAAAAAGCACCTTAAAGGGCACGTACATAAACCATACGGTATACATATATTATGCCAAACACATTATTGTTGTACACAAAGAGAATATATATTCTACCTCAATTACCAGATACAACTTCAAGGAGAAATTTGCATAATAAAGACACAGGGAACAACCCCAACAAGCCTATAATTAACCATAATCAGGCATATATTAAAGAAACCAGAGGTAGGGTTTTAAACCCATATATCACAAATTCACAACTCAGTATAACGTACTAATATGGAAGATTAGATGACACTACTTAGCGGTATGATGAGTAGTGGTGTGCCGAGATATTTATATCACAAATTTACAAATTCTTATATTTCCATATATTTTTCACT
>NC_029786.2:5139207-5142112 GCF_000816755.2 Arachis ipaensis | reverse complement strand
TTATTATAGTGATTTGAAAGTAAAAGTGACAGAATAATAAGAGAAAAGAAGATAATAATAGAAGAAAAAAATATTTAAAAAAAAAAACTTAATTTTGACCAAATAATTAATAAAATATTTAGAAAAAGATAGAGCGTATTAAATGTAAAGGACAATGATAGAAATTAGGTAAAAACTCACATGCTGTTTATGTAAAGTTAATAATTAATAATTGTTAAAGATAATGGACTATTTGTACAATGGGCTATTGAGTTACAAAATGAACATTCCATACTATTTAGAATAACCATTCGAGTACTAGGGATAATAAACATTTTCTCAAAAATTTAAACTGATTTTGGGATTTATGGGAAAAGGTAATACTAATGGTTATATTTCTAATACTCCATAAACCTCTATTGTACACATTGTACAAATATTCCATTAGCTCCTCATACTTTCCCTTTGAGAAATTTAACTAAATTATCATCTACCAATCCTTAACTAATGCCTTGTGAATTTTTACCTAAACTTTAACCTAAACATTATATGGTAGTGGGATAGGTGATCTTAAATTCTTAATTCTCATGCGCGTGGTTATCAACATCAGGGTCGCGTATAAAAATGGCCAGAAAGCGGGCAACTAGAACCAGAATTACCATAACTGCAAAGAAAGAAAGGACAACGTAGAAGATATAGAGGGAAGTATGATAGTCGTGTGGGGTAACAATGAAAGCGCCGAGGGAGACAGATGTATAGAAAGATAAATTGTTGATCCAAAGGTAGCGTTGGTAGTTGCTAGTGTCTAACATAGCAAACACAGATTGTCCGGGACGTGCTTGATTTGGATCCCTGGGTGTTGGAAACCCGACGAATCCTTCGAGGTCTTGGACAACTCCACCGGGTGGATTCAGACCAATTTGGAAGCTTGCATTCGCAACCATAGTTGCTACCATGGCCAGGTTCCCTCTCATCTCCTTCAATTCATCATTGTTAACAGCAGGGATCAGCAATTTAAGTCGTCGACGAAAAGTATTGAGTGCCATTGATATTAATAATTGACTACTATTTACTAGTTATAATTCTGTATTAATTTTGAACCTAGTAGGCTATATAGTTGTGTGGAGTGTGTGTATGTGTGACTGTATATATAGCGAATGTAAGAGTAACGAACAACGTCCCTAAGTAATTAAAGCGGTTAAAGCACGAAGGATAGGGAGCCAGCAACTTTGTTAAATTTTGGTCATTATGTAACTAGCAAAGAAAAGTAAGCTATTGGATAAAATCTCACACCATTAAAACCATCATTAATAACTATTTGATAGCTACAAATCACAAAGTTGCTGGACCTAACATTCCTCCTTTTCTAGTATGACCTCATCCACATGCATGTTGAGTACTTACGTGATGTTAAATGCACGACTTTTCTATCTTTCTTTCTTCAAAAACAACCATCGTAAGCTAAATCAATATCAAAATAAATAAGCTATTAGTACAAAGAAAAAGTATAAGTAACCAATAAGATTTTTGAATAATATGTAAACAATGTGAATTAATAGGATTAAAAAAGTAAATTTGATTAGTAGTATTAAATTAGGGTGTAGTGTATTTTTATTTGATTGATGGTTGTTCATGTTGTTCAAAATTTTTATTGTTCCCCTAACACTCCTCATAAAATATATATTATAAATAAATAAATAAATAAATTAGTTCATTCTGTTATAAAATTTTTAAAAATATATATATTCCTAAAAATATTGTTTATATTCTGACCTAAAATATAAAATCAGACCTAATAAGAATAAAAGCTCACTTAAACAGATAATTTTATCTACTTATCCTTATAAAGGTCGAACACAATAAAAATAGTTCAACTTTACTTATCTAAATAAGCAACTATCTCCTGAAATATCTCCTACTATCTCTCTACTTTATCTAGAAGGAAGATCTCAATAAATTCCTAAGATAATACTACAAGAAAAAGTAATATTTGTAACAAAAAAATTTGTTACAAAAAATCGAAATTTTGAAACAAAAGAATTTTGTAACAAAAAAAGGGTCGTTGCAGTATGTCCCGTTACAAAAAGTTTTTGTAACATAAAATGGAACTGTTACAATTCAAAGTAATATTTTGTAACAAATTTTTCTGATACAAAAAACCAAAAGTCGTTACAAAAGTGATAACAAATTTTGATCTTCAAAATATTTTTTGTGACAATATATTTTTTTCTTTAGTTACAAAATATTATTTATTTTATAATAATTTTTTAATAAAAATTACACGCATAATTTGTCAAATTATTTTTTTTAATTAATTAATATATTAACTAATTTACTCAGCAAGTCAACATTTATATAATATATAATAACATAGATAATTCAAATATCTTTCATTTAATTAAAATTGTTTTATAAATCTTTAACATATAAACTTTATAGTACAAACTAATAAGACACATTGAAAAACCCTAATGAACTAGATAGATACATAAGACAAGAAAAATAAGAAATTATAGATCTCCAAAATATAAACTACAAATTACAAACTCCATCATGTTCATACATCTCCTTTCAAAAACAGTGAAGTATTATGTATCAAGTTGTATAACCTTGGTGATTGTAGAACAAGGCTCTCAACATCTCTAATGTATAAAATGATGGGAGCAGTTTCTGAGATAGAAACCAAGACCTGCACAAAGAAAATGTTCTTAGAACTTCTTTTTCCGAAATCTATGTAATAGAGTAGGTTGTTATCAAATATGAGATAATAGAAGTTTAAGAAAATTAATTCACCTTGTAAAGTGATAGAACAAATAGCTTTTCATCGAAACACAAGCTACTCATGCGCTTTAAAGGAGCTACAAACAAAATCTGAAATAGTAAGCATAATATTGCAACACAATAAGAAGCAACACTACTTATATTA
>NC_029786.2:5125837-5135512 GCF_000816755.2 Arachis ipaensis | reverse complement strand
TAATTAAAATTATTAAAATTGTTTTATAAATCTTTAACATATAAACTTTATAGTACAAACTAATAAGACACATTGAAAAACCCTAATGAACACATAAGACACATGATTTGTCAAATTATATTTTTTTAATTAATTAATATATTAATTAATTTACTCAGCAAATCAACATTTATATAATATATAATAACATAGATAATTCAAATATCTTTCATTTAATTAAAATTGTTTTATAAATCTTTAACATATAAACTTTATAGTACAAACTAATAAGACACATTGAAAAACCCTAATGAACTAGATAGATACATAAGACAAGAAAAATAAAGAATTATTGATCTCCAAAATATAAACTACAAATTACAAACTCCATCATGTTCATACATCTCCTTTCAAAAACAGTGAAGTATTATGTATCAAGTTGTATAACCTTGGTGATTGTAGAACAAGGCTCTCAACATCTCTAATGTATAAAATGATGGGAGCAATTTCTAAGATAGAAACCAAGACCTGCAAAAAGAAAATGTTCTTAGAACTTCTTTTTCCAAAATATATGTAATAGAGTAGGTTGTTATCAAATATGAGATAATAGAAGTTTAAAAAAATTAATTCACCTTATAAAGTGATAGAACAAATAGCTTTTCATCGAAACACAAGCTATTCATGCGCTTTAAAGGAGCTACAAACAAAATCAGTAATAGTAAGCATAATATTGCAACACAATAAGAAGCAACACTACTTATATTAGATGCAGCAGAGCCATTCCTCCTGCTTTAAAACAGTTTTTAAACCTTCAGCACCAACACTTTGTTGATGTAAAGTACCTATAAGATCAAAAGATAGTTATAAAATGAAATTAGCAATTAATATCTAAGACAAGATCAATAACAATATGATGTCAATTAATGCAATTCTAAAAAATTTTGTCTAGAAAATTTGAGCTTTACTTTCTCTAGTACCTATAGTTTCAAATTGTTTAGTTTGCATAAACATGTGAGGAAATCATACAACCAACATAACCAAAAGGTTTAACTAAATCATTATATTTTTATAAAAATTTGGATATAACTTCTACTAAAAATGGATTTAAACCACCCTTACGAGTTTCCTCAACCTCAACAACTCATCAACATTTTCTCTACAATTATCAAAACAATACACTCTTAAAAATATATGATAATAGAATAAAAACCTATTCTTAAGTTTCATAGGCCATAACCAAGAGTATTACCAAAAATAACTAATTTCAAATCTGTTTTTAAAATACCAAATGAATTCGGAATTGCACAAACTTTATATCCATGCGATCGTCTCGGATTAGGCTTTCTATTAAACCAAAAATCACCATTTTTTGCTTACTCTAACTTCAGGAATATAAGCAAAACCGTGACTGCTCTGCAGTGTCTTAAAAACCAGAAAATAGCAGCATCGTACAACATTCAAAATTCTATATAAAATCTAAATTAAATCCAACCACCTTCAGAATTAATATGGTTAAACTTAGCTTATCCAAATTTCTTTTTCAATTGGTTTCAGGTCAATATCATTTTTAATAAAGAAGATACATAATTTGAAAGTTAGGTAAAATAAGTCAAAATCTGTTTTAAAAACCAACAAGTTTAGTATCTTTCAACTTGTATAACTTTTACTACAAAACTTCAAATAGGTTAAAGTTTGGTTTATAGACTCCTAACTTATCTAGCAACAAGTGTGTCTTGGTTGCAACCCAATTGCATTTTAATTCTAAGAGTTACAAGTATTGGAAATTGATGCATAACTTGTTGAAAACTGATTCTCTCCAGCTTTAATCATTAACTTTCAAAAATTCACAACTCCCAATCCTTAACTCCTAAAATTTTGAAGTTTTAGAGCAATGAATCAAGTAAATCAAATGTTAAAACAAAATTGATTTTGCCTCAAAACTCAGCTTGTAGGAATCGCAGCAAGACAAATAAGTTGCTGCCCTGTTTGAACTTTTCTGCTGTAGGACAGATTTATCGACCTAACTTTAAAAATTTGCCATAAATTGTGTATTTAACGAAAATGCCTCAAATTTTTCAACCCAGCTCTATACATTCCTAAGTTTAATCTAGACTTAGTTCCATACAATTCTGATCATCACAAAATTAGTTATAACTTTTCAAAGTTTCTGGCTTCGTTTAAAAGTAATGCAGAAAATCAGATTTCACAATTCAACTTTGAAAAATCATAACTAATTCTCCAGTTAATACGAAACCTTTAAAATTTAAATCTTAGCAACTATACTCATTGTAATTCACTTTAACTTCTAATCTCATTATTTCAATCATTATTGAATTACTGCTTTACTTTTCAAAATTGCCGTTTATCTCAAAAAATCAGGCTTCCTACAAAAATTTAATATTTCAAAATTCAACCTTCAATTCCTCTCAAAATCAATTTCAAACAAACACCAACCAAGCCCACCACCATTATAATATATCTAATAACCAGCTCAACAGCAGTCAACCAATAACATCAAGATTCAGCACTCTCAGCAATCATTTATCAACAATTCATAATTCACACATAACCAATCAATCTCATAAAATCAACAAGCTCAATCATATTCAATATCCATATAGCCAATCAATTATTCACAATAATTAAACCTATTTGCAATTACTCAATAAACTTTGTGGGCATTCTTAAATTAAAACCGTTAAAATTAACCCCCTACCTCGATTAGCCAAAATTCGATAATTAAACAGAGCAAACCCTTTTTTGTTTTAATTCGTAGCAGCAACAGACTCGAACTGAACTAGCAGTTGCAATAACAACTCTAACAATTCTTTATTATTATCAATAATATCACCTATGATAGTTTCATCAGCAGATAGGGAGGCATAGCAGTAGTATTAAACAGGGACATAGATTTTCCTTACTCAGAACATAAAAAGACTAAGGAATAAGATGGAAGCAGAGCAAGGATTAAAGTTTATGGATTCGTGAACGGAGGAATTGGAATCGAAGCAGCGATTCCCACGACGGCTCTATTGATGGGAACAGGACACAACCGCAACGGTTTTGACCCTAATCAACGGCAGCGGTGACAGCGGAGCAGGACGGTGCGAGAACGAATCTCATCCTTCCCCTCCTTGTCGCGTTTTTGCTTCTCTGCCTCCGGTGCTTCTCATGCGTCTCATCGCTTCCTTCCTCTTGCGTGGGATAGCAACAACAACAGCCAGAGCACAGCGGTGGCGACTCCCTCAATGGTGACAGAATAGAACGCGACGTTCTCTCCTAGCCCTAGCAACAGCGGCAATGGATTGACAGTGGTGGAAACAGAGCGACGCGGACAGTATCTCCACCCTCTCTCATGTGATAGCTTCGGCCCCTCTCTCCCCTTCTATGCGATAGCAACGACGACGGCAGCAGTTCCCTCTTCTGTCAGCGACATCCTTTCTCCTCTCTTCCTTCTTCTTCTCCCTCGATCCCTCTTTGTTTTCCGTTTCCCCTTCAAACCCCCCTTCCCTTTCTTTATGAACGTATATGTGCGCATTGTGTTTTTGATTGAAATGAATTGTACACAAGAATATTAACTAACTTAACTCCAAATATTCATAAAATTAATTTAATTACTCTTAATAGATTAGTTTATAAAATAAGAAATTCAAATTAATAATAACTCATAACTTTTCATAATAAAAGTTACTTAAATTAAATTGTACAATACTATTTTATTTCAATTACTAAAATTATACAAAATATTTTAATTATAATAAAATTACTTAAGAATCTTGTATTTTATGACAAACAAATAACTTGTTACAAACAATATTGAATTTTGTGACAAAATAATTTTTTGTTACAAAATAATTGGAGTTTTTGAAACAAATGGATATTTTGTTACAAAATATTTTAAACTTTTGCAATAACTTCATCTTTCGTTACAAAATATTTTAAAATTTTGCAACAAAACACTGGTTCGTTACAAAAGCTAATATAATTTGTAACAAAAAAAATCAAGTCGTTACAAAATATCAAAACGTTTTATAACAAATTGTATTGTTGTTACAAAACATTATTATTATGTAACAATTACTAATTTTTGTTACAAAAAAATAATTTTTTGTAACAATTTTAAATTTGTTACAAAGTTTTTGTTACAAATGTTCCATTTTCTTGTAGTGTAAAGAGAACGGTCATCCATCATCAAAGGTAGAACTACTTTAAAGGTGGTTGTCTTTCTACTATAAATACACTTGACACCCTTAGGTATATTCAGAACCCAAGCTACTAAAAACTTGCTTAAAGCCTTTGCTAACTTAAGCATCAGAGTCTCTTGCAGGTACCACCGCCATTTCCTCACGAGAAACTCAGACGGCGGCACTAGCACAAGTCGGACGCTAGCTCAGAAGGAGTCTAGACCTCACGTTCAGGCCCAAATCACCGTTTCAGGTAACCCTCGAAACATTGGCACCGTTGCCGGAGACGTAGAAGTCTGCATCCAGTATGAAGACAGTCATACGACATTTGAGTCAGAACTAGAGCCCCACAATGATGACCTGACGCTAGCATTACCTCCACCCCGAAAAAGAACAAACGCCCCTCATGGAGAGGGAATGCAGGAAAACCATCATCCCCGACAGATTCACTCGGAGGTCCACCCACCTGAAGACGAAGAACTTTCGCATCCGACAGAGATATTAAGATTAGTTCACGGACATCGTGGCCGATTGGAACAACTCGAGCTGGAAGCTGAACGACAATGAAAAGAAGAGAGAGAGAGTTACGAAAAGAAGTACGATGACAGAAAAAGCTGGAAGAAAAGCTCTCGAAGTTAGAATCCGACCTTCAAAGATGGAGTAATTGGACAAATCAGAAGGAAAGCCCTCTTGGAGGGAAGATTCGTTCGTTGAAGAGATCATGCGAGCCAGGGTTCCCAGAAATTTCAAAACCCCCGACATGATCTCTATGATGGAACGACCGACTCGAGGCATCAACTCAAAATTTCAAAAGTCGAATTTACCTAGCCGATGCTTCTGATGCAACTCGTTGTAAGGCCTTTCTGACAAATCTAACGAAAGCAGCAATGAAATAGTTTGACAACTTACCATCCAGGTCGGTGACTAAATTTCCATAGAATTTTGGTGGACTAATGGAGTTCGGCGGATATACTATTTAAGCCCGCTTTTGACAAGCTTGAGTGTTAGAAGAAAATTATTTAAAGACTTATCCAGACAACCTTTATGGGTTGGAAGACACCTCTTGGATTCATCTCGTTATACACCACCTTTGGTAAAGGCACGAGGTCAAGAACGTTAAGTTTTGACTACATCGTGGTCGACGTCATGTCCGCTTATAATACCTTAATAGTTTGGGCCACCTTAAACTGATTAGCGGCAGTTGTCTCTACACCCCACCTATATATGAAGTTTTTAACTACAGAAGGAATTGCTACCATAAAGGGAGATCAAAAGTTGGCAAGAAAGTGCTACAAAGAAAGGCTCAATTTAAAACGCAGTACATGTGGTAAAGAAGTCAACACTATTAAGCTCGGCGGTGTCAAAATTCGGAAAGAGCTACGTTCCCAACCTAAAAGAAAGATAGAAAAGGTACAAATCGGGGAACATGCTGAAAAGACAACGAATATAGGGGCTAATCTGGACGAAGGTCTAAAGGCACAGTTCGTTGATTTCTTGCAACAAAACTCCAACCTCTTCTTCTGGAAAGCCTCCAATATGCGTGGTATAGACCCGACCTCATGTCTCACAAGCTCGCGATTTATCTACACTCGCGACCTGTTCAGCAAAAACGTCGAAAGCTCGGTGTTCCGAAAGGACACAAGTTGAGGTAGAATAGGTGCAACCCTTATTAGAAGCCATATTCATAAGAGAAGTAAAGTATCCTTTGTGGCTGGCTAACATGGTCTTGGTAAAAAAGTAGAACAGGGAATGGAGAATGCGTGTTGATTTCACCAACCTCAACAAAGTTTGTCCTAAAGATCCATACTCTCTTCCCAACATTAATGCCCTGGTTGACTCAGCTTCAGGGTATAGGTATCTGTCCTTTATAGACGCATACTCGGGGTATAACTAAATCCTGATGTATAAATCAGACCAGAAAAAGACTTATTTCATCACTCCCAAGGCTAACTATTACTATGTAATAATGCCCTTCAGATTAAAGAATGCTGGAGCCATATACCAACTATTGATGAATAAGGTGTTTTTCTCTCATCTAGGAAAACTTATGGAAGTGTATGTGGACGACATACTTGTCAAGACCAAGGACGACCTTACTCTTTTTTTCGACCTCTCCGAGGTATTCTCCACCATAAGAAAGCATAGGATGAGATTGAACTATTTATAATGCACCTTCACAGTGGAAGGCAGAAAATTTTTAGGCTTCATGCTCACTTAAAGAGGCATAGAGGCCAACCCAGATAAATGCACAGCAATATTAGAGATGAAAAGTCCGAATTGTCTCAAAGAAGTCCAACAACTAAATGGAAGATTGACAGCATTGTTTAGGTGGCAGGATCAGCATTAAAGTCTCTACCTTTGTACTCGACACTCAAAAAGAGAATCAATTGGAATGGACCCAGGAATACGTCAATCTTTTCAGAATTTTAAAGTGTTTCTGGGCCAACCTCTGATACTTACCCGACCTGTTGTAGGAGAAGATCTCATCCTCTACTTGGCAGTTGCGAGCTGAGCTATAGCCTCAGCTTTGATCTGAGAAGATGAGAATGTACAGCAACCCATCTACTTTGTGAGCAAAGCCCTACAAGAGGTAGAACTAAACTATCAAAAGATAGAAAAGTTCGCATATGCTCTTATCCTCACCTCCAAAAGGCTCTGATCTTACTTTCAAACTCACACCATAAAAGTACAAACTAATCAACCCATGAAGCACATTCTACAAAAGACTCAACACTACGGGGAGGATGCTACAATGGGCTATGGAGCTATCCGAGTTTGATTTGAGATATGAAACTTGGACAACAATCAAGTCCCAGTATCTGGCCGACTTTGTGGTCGAATACACTGAAGATCAGGGAAGTCCAATGACTTTGAACCTATATGTAGATGGATCATCCAACAAAGTTGAAAGCGGGGTAGGAGTCATCTTGAAAAATGAGCAAGGAACTCAGATAGAACTATCACTAAGGTTTGAGTTTCCTACTTCTAATAATCAAGCAGAATATGAAGCCTTGCTTGCTGGCTTGAAGCTGGCTAAAGAAGTTGGGGTAGAAACGTTGATAGTATTTAGTGACTCTCAAGTGATAACTTTCTAAGTTAATGGCACTTATCAAGCCAAAGTTTCCAACATGAAGAAGTACCTAGAAGAAGAATGAGAACAACTAGCATAGTTCTCGAAAAGAGAGATCCAACATATAGTTCAAGAATCCAAAGCCCGAGTAGATGCCCTCTCTAAGTTAGCTAGCACCAAGTCAGGGAAAACAATAGAATCCTCATCCAGGAAACTCTTCACGCATCATCAGTGTCAAAGGGAGACGACAGCTCAAAAATAATGGTCATATCCAACTAAAGTTTAGGATGGATGACTCCTATAATCGATTATCTTAAATTTGATATTGTTCTTGAAGATGAAAATGAGGCATGAAGGCTCATAAGGGAAGCACAAAATTACACCCTAGTCCACAAGGTTCTCTACAAAAGAGGAATATCTAGGCCTCTATTGAACTACGTCCCGACCTCTAACACCAAAGAGGTCTTAAAAGAAGTACATAATGACATATGTAGAAACCACTTAGGAGTACGATCACTAGCCAATAAGGTGATACGAGCCGGCTTCTCTTAGCCAACTTTGTAAACGGATGCGGCCAAGTTTGTAAAAAAAATGCCTACCTTGTCAAAATCACACCAACTTTCAGGTTGCACCTCCAGAGGAGCTTATCAGTGTCATGTTACCCTGGCCATTCGCAAAGTGGGGCCTTGACCTCCTCGGATCATTTCCACAAGCTCCAGAATAAGTAAAATATCTCATAGTAGGGATTGATTATTTTATTAAGTGGATCGAGATAGAACCATTAGCGACCATCATAGCCCAACAAAGTTGGAAATTTATTTACAAGAACGTTGTCATAAAATTACCATTAGTGGACATATCATATGGCACCAATGTTACCATTCAACAGATCCTGTATGCTTTCTAACTATATTCTGGTGCTAAATCAGACAAAAATTACCGTCAGACAAAAAAATCCGCCGACATTATATTACCGGCGAGTTTTATTCTGTCAAATAAATACCAATGCAAAATCCGACGGTAAACAGATTTTATTCGATTTTTTTTTACATTAAATCTGACGGTACTCAGCATTTTTTTGTAATTCAAACCTTGAATCAGCATTCGCATATCATACACATTTTTTTACCATTGTATTTTACTTTCAATATGAGTTTCTAAACCTCCTAGGTTGAAGGGAGGAGCCCTGCTGAGTCCTATGATTAATAAAAAGTATTTCTGTTTCTTCTTCGATCCGTGTTTGATCTATCTCTAAGATATATATTCGTTCTTCATCAACATGAATGCGTTGAACTGGCATAAGGTTATCACATTCTACATGGGTTCAGAGTGCATCTTTCATCGGACAATGATGAACCACCAGTTTGAATATATGTCTCTCAAATGGCTAATCCATGATTTTGTTGGGGACTTCTTGAGACATCAGTTCAGCCGATTTACAGGGAGATTAGGGTCTCTGTGGTAGAGGCTAGAACCTAAGGCGCAGCATCCTCCGATCCGGAAGATTCTACCTTGTCTGTGGCATTTTGAGTAGGATCACAAGGAGAATAAACTGCAGAAGCTTCACCCTCAATCAGAATGGATCCGTACTAAACCTGGGGTTCAGATTTGGAGAAGTATTGACAGCTGCTCAAACCAGTGTCAATCTCATACAGCCTGTCATTGATGAAATCACTCACAAGCAAAGGAAGTAGTAATACCAGAGTTAATTCAGAAAGACAAAGCAACTCCAATCCTTAAGTATATTCCTATTCCTGAGTATAATTTCATTCACAAAGTATTTTCTACCCCTTTTGCTTCATTCCTTTTACTCTATCAAACAGTCAAACTAATAACCTCTTGATTTAGTCTGACTAAGACCTACAAGATAACCATAACTTGCTTCATAGCACAATCCTCGTAGGATCGACCCTGACTCACTCAGGTATTATTTGGACGACCCAGTGCACTTGTTGGTACAGTTGTACGAAGTGTGGGGATTCGTGCTACCATAGATGAAATTTCAATTTTTCAAAACGGTAAAAGATAAAATTAAACAAAGAGATAGATGAGATAATAAAGATAGTTATCCATTGAGGTACAAACAAACTTTTCATCCTAATATTTGATATAATCCTTAGAACAATAGTAACAAGAAGCATGAGTAACTAATAAAGTATAAAACTTTGAAAATGGTCCTACACATTTGAAATCAATCAAGCTAGAGGTGACGCATGAGATATTGAAGCCAATATCAGATAATCGGCCTGTGTTATGATAAAATAGTAAAGAATGACATAGAGTTATAATCAGCAACGTTTTATCGAATGTATTAGAAGAATATACCTTGGAAGTTCTCCTAGGTTTGAGGTTTGAGAACTAAGAAGCATCCGATGAGGCATCTAAGTCAAAGTCATCGGAAGTAGAAGTAGTGTCCCTTGAGGGGCAAGGAGTTAGTTTGCG
>NC_029786.2:5119561-5125725 GCF_000816755.2 Arachis ipaensis | reverse complement strand
GGATGACTTCTGAAATCAAGGAAATAGAGTTTGATATGAAAATCTAAAAATAAACAAAGGAGAGATGTGAGTGAGTTATTACCTTGGTGCCTTTGGTGACTTTGGAGGAGGTTTTCTGTGTTTTTTGCTTTGGCTGTTTGAGGTCTCAGTAGCCTCGATTTTCCCTTTTGTAGTTCTCTTCGGAGAAATCTCGGGAACACTTGGAAGAGTCTTGATCGAGTTTCTCTTTATTTCGTCTAGCAAATGGGTGTATCGAGAAAAATAGTTATTTCACCATATATTCGACAATGACTTTGTGACAAAGCTACTATAGTAAAAAAAGAAGAGAAGAGTAGTGACTTCGATTCTTGTCATTGACGTCGAGACATTCTTTAATTTTCTCCATCGATCTGAACTCTATGTGACAGAGGGGCCTTGCCCTGTTGAGGAAAGGGAACTGGAATAGCTTGAGACAAACTCATTTATCTAGTGACGTAATAAGGAGCATGAAGAGTTATTTTGAATTGTTTTTTTTATACTGAAGAATTTCCATCAAGAATATTTGAATTGCTAGAAAGTTGGCCCAAATGGTGTTGTTTAGGACGTTATCATTACCATCATTGGAGTGGAGACGCTGAAACTAGGCTGGGCCACATTTCCGATTCGCAAAAGGGGCAAGCATTAACTCTTCATTTCAAAAAGTCTTACATGAGTAAAGCTTAGAGAATGCTTCCCAGAAAAGGTCCTCAGTCGAGCGAGCATTTTCGAAATTTGGTTGAAGTGTTACCAATAAAAAACCTTCGATGTTTTATTTATCTGAAGTGAAAACCCCATCTTGCTTCATGAGTCTTTCAAAGATGGCATTCAGTCAAAGTTGGAGTAACCAAAGGGGACCCCTGCATTAATCAAGACCCTTTTCCTGAGACAATCGACTAATTGTCCCAGCTCATCATAAAGATTTCCTAAAAGCAGCTTGGCCAAATTGAATGTATGCCCTTCATGCAACAGAGCAGCCAGAGGAATAAAGAATTTTTTCATCGAGATTCCCCTCCAGCAGAATATAATGGTGTTCAGCCAATAATATAAAAAGGCCACGCATTCATCATCAGTGATGAGGCAATTTTCTTTACCCATGTTGTGTTTGATAAAATCCCCATAAGAATTTTTATGAACAATGTTGTAGGATTTAGAGGGTTTGGAATTGAAAGTAGCCACAAGGTTGCTTATCGGAAGATCAGTAATAGCGGCAACATCGAACAGAGTTGGACCAACTATTCCATAAGAGAGATAAAAATTATTAGTAGTTTTATTTCAGAAGCAAAGGGCAGAGCCAATCATCCAATGATGAGTAGTGGGTGTGAATTGAGAAATACAAAGAAGATTGTGAATACCTTGCACTCTCCAAGCTTCACCCTTTACAGGTTCGAGCCTCTAATACCAGGACAAAAAATCAACAATTTTGAAGGAGACCTTAGGGTTGTTCCAAAAGGGTTTTTTTTACCATCGATAAAGGGGTTGATGAAAAGTTTCTACTTGATAAGCAAGTCTTCCCCTTTGGTACTTGGAAAATAGTGAGCATTGTCCTTGGCCTGGGTTAGGGTTTGCAGCGGGCTGAGAAAATAGTAAGTATCGTCATCAACGATGAAAGGTATGAGAATCTTTTTGTCGTTTATGATGAGCTCAGGGTCTTCGATGATGCGTCCCCGGTCTGGGATAGTATCTTCAAATCAGATATAGTGGAAGTTTCAGTTGTAACGTGTTTGCCTTTATCTTTAACTGCTGAAGAGGAAGCCATCGATGATAGAAAGGAGGCGAGTGTTGACTCAGTTGCAGATGGAGAAGAGTGGAAGGAAATTTGAGAAAAAAGATTGGGGATAACTAAAAGTAGAAGATGGCTTTAAGTAGAAAAAGACAAAGAGGTGGAAACGAAGAGTTTATAAAGGGATTTAAATTTTGAAAATTAGAAAAAACTTCCTTGGGAAGCCACTATTAAAGAAAAGAGAAAAGGGTAATTAATGAGAAGGTGAACAATCGTGGGCGTTGTTTTTGGAGTAATAAAAACGTGGGTAATTAATGGGCATTAATTGTTCAGTTATGGGTTTCTAAAATCTTTGAGAAGGAATAGGATTGAGCATTTTATTAATATATTGATAGAGGCATCAATCCTAAGGGGGCAGTTTGTTGGTCGAAAATAAACAAGTTGTAAGCCTCGAAGATGCGATTGGCTATATGAGATTTATCAAGGAGAACTGATCGATAGGTGTAAGGATCTCGATAAACCAGAACTTATCGAGAAAGAGTGACACAATCGAAGAAGTGAGGAAGTTGATAAGTAAAGTTATTAGCAGTTTCAGATAGCACCTAAAGAGCGGGAATGGTTACTCGCAAATCAATGTATGTAAACCTCGCTAAAATCGGTAAATAATTAGTCAATAAATCAAATTTTAATTAGGAGAATTAAAAATACAAAACTAATATAAAAATAGGATAGAGCTCGTCAAAATGAGAATTTTGATACCAATTTCGAAAATTTGGCCCAAAATTGGACCGAAATGGCCGAACCGGTTGAACCGAGCCCAAACCGGGCCCGTGGGTCCAACCGGACCCATAACTTAAAGGAGACAGCAGCTCCCTCTTCCCCCATTTCATGCAACAATACCAAACAGATTGGGGGAGGGAAGAAGAGCTCTCAAACCCTCATCAACCTTTGATCCACCATAACTCTTCCGTCTGAACTTCAATCGCTGCACCGTTCGCGGCCACACGCCCAGCGCGTCGAGCTCTACATTTTTGTTGGATCAATTTCACCGGTAAACTCTATTTTCATTTCAGATTCTCTACCCCTTTTCTTACGGTGAAATCAAACCCTTGTAATAAAATGTTGCCCAATTTGGTGTTTTAGGTTCGATTTAGCTTCCGGAACTTATTGGGCTCGAGTTACTACGCATATGGGTGTGGTAAGGATCACTCAAACCCTAGTCAATTTTGAATTCTTGATGAAAAATCTGAATTTAGATATGTATGTGAATTAAGGGTGAATAGAGTCATATATAGGCATTGGAATTGAAAAGTGAGTATTTGGAGGCTTATTAGTGATCAAGGCTTGGTTTGTGGCTGGTTTATTTGAGTTTGGAAGGGATGTGTTCTAGCTTGTGAGGCTGCCTTGGATTGAATAAAGTGATCGGCCAGGGTATAGTTTAAGTTTCACGCGTTTAACAATTAAGGTGTTGTGAAAACTTAGGCTAGAAGAACCATAGGTTAAGTTTAATTAGTTAATTGCATTTAATGATTAGTCTTGTGAAGTTGTTGAATAAATTATGGATGAACATGTATTGGAATTTATGAGGTGTTGAAGTTATTGAATGTGTGCTCTTGAAATTGAGCTAGTGTTAGAAATTATGAGCATGAATTGTTGGTATTGAATTTGTATTCTTGAGATCATTAATGAAGGGTTGATATATGTTAATGGAATTTAATTGATATGTGTTGACAAATGGTTGATATATGTGATGAATGGTTAGTATATAGGAAGAGTTAATCCATGTAAATGAAGGGTTGTTTATATATGTGATGTATGTTGATATATATTGGTGGTTAAGGCTTGTTGGGTTAGTTGAAGGTAAATTGGATGTGGATGTTAATGAAATAGGCTTGATGTGTTAGTAATATGCAGGTTTGATGGTAAGGAACTTGAAATTGGTGAAAATGAGGTTTGGAAGCAAATTGGTAAAAAGTGAATTTTGGTTAATTTTGGAAGTCCATAATTTACTCCTCAAATTTTGGATGGAATTGAGGTTTATTTCAAATAAAAGATGGATTTATAAGCTTTTAAATGATATCAATTTTGTGAAAAACGGAAATTTGTAGAGAAAGTTATGGACGACGGAAGTTTGGTGTGTAAAACTGTGTTACAGGGTAATAAAAACTGGTAGTAGTAGCTTTCTGGGCATTCTGCCAATTTTGGAAAAATGTCCATCCATGCCTACGCGTGTCCCACGCGTACGCGTGGCGTGGCATTTTGACGACGCATGCGCGAGAAGCCATGTTTGCGCATGTGTGCATGATCATGCGTACGCATGACTCACACGTACGCGTGACTTGCTGTTCGCTCCACGTGTGCGCACGGCCTACGCGCACGCGTGACCAGTGCCTGCTGTACGCGTGACTTGCTGTTCGCTCCACGCGTGCGCGCGGCCTACGCGCACGCGTGACCAGTGCCTGCTGCAAAATCGGATTTTGGCTGTTTTAAACCAAATTTCTACTTCTAAACCTTCATTTTGTTCCTTTTAAGACTTGAAGTATAGTACTAAGTCCAGTAGATAAATGAAGCTAGGAAAATAAGATAACTTGAGGGTGAAGTAAGAGGTAAATGATGGCTTATATGAAGAAGATAAGAATATTAAAAAAGTTTAATGCCAAGGCTCGATAATTGATGATGTATTGGTTATGAAAATGAAATGGCTTATGAATGATGATATATGAGATACGAGTTTCCCTAGGTAAGAACCGTGGCTTGCCACCATGTGTTCTAGGTTGAATCTCGATACTCTGTTGACCCTACGTCGTAAGGGTGACCGGGCATGTATAAATTCCCGGGTATGGATAGCCCTCATTGAGTGATTTGAATGATAATTGATTGTGAAATCTATGCATAGACTCTTGGGGATGCACGACGAGGGGACAGTCTAAGGTTTTCGGACTTGTCGGGTTGGCTGGATAACCGACAGATGAGCCTCATCAGTCATAGGACAGGCATGCATCA
Organism: Arachis ipaensis; assembly: GCF_000816755.2. Lineage (NCBI taxonomy): Eukaryota > Viridiplantae > Streptophyta > Magnoliopsida > Fabales > Fabaceae > Arachis > Arachis ipaensis. The sequence continues at coordinate 5,120,984 of NC_029786.2, read as the reverse complement.
TGTGCATTTGTTTGTTTTGATTGTTATGCATTTCCTGAGTTTGCCTAATTGAATATATACTTTCTGCTACCTGTTATACTTACTACTTGCACTATCTGCTTATTACCTGTGCGTGAACTTGTTTGGTTGCTTGTCTTTGTTGAATTCTGGATGACGGAGGTATGGAGGAAAGGGTGAAATGGTTTGGAGTTATATTAGGTTTAAAAAGTGAGTAAGTTTAGGAATATTTAGGTTACCTACCTCTATTTATGGCTTCTGTTTTAGAAATTAAGTTTGATAACTGAATGATGGAGTTCTAGGATTGCCTCTGGCATTCCTAGGACCTTATTTATTATACGCGTGATACTTTTACCATGCTGAGAACCTCGGTTCTCATCCCATAATGTGTTGTTGTTTTTCAGATGTAGGTCGAGAGGCTCTTCGCTAGGCGTTTGGATCTTTGAAGCGAAGTAGTTCCTGGGTGTATTTTGGGTTTCTGTTTATATATATGTATATATGTGTTTAGCTTACTCTCCAAGTAACTTATGTATGCTTCTCCTCATAGAGGTTGAGGGAGAGATAGGAGCTTATTTTGGTATTTTGGTGTATTTTGGGATACCTATGTATGTATATATGTATGTATATATTCTCCGGCGAGCTTTGGCTTCGCAGGCTGAGTCAGGAGCTAGTTATGCTGTGTTCTTGGCTTTCCTTTTTCCTTTTGTCTATCTTTATCAATACTTTTTAGGTTTCTTAGAACGCAAGTAATTCTATTCCTCAAGCGTTGTGCTTTTTATTTTGCGATTTTGTTTTACCCGTTTTTCAAGGCTCTTAGTATATTATCTTTTTTCACTATTATGTATATATTTTATTGATTAGAGGTCCGTAACACCACACTACCTCTGTTCTATGACTTAAGCGTAAATTCTGTGTAGTAGGGTGTTACAATGTACATGGAAGTTACATTTCAATTTAATTGGTTGAAGATTCATATAAATAGATGAAGACTCGAAGGAACAGGGGGTTGGAACTTTGCTTCAGGAAAAACACTCAAGCACACTCATATCCCCAACGACTTACTGAATCTGCATTCGAATTAATTTTCTGTAGGGTTTCTTCCATGTCTTTACTTTTCATTTAAAATTTATGTAATCTTTATCTTTCTTGCAAATTTATCTTTCCAGCAAAAATTTACTTTTCCAACAAGTAAGTTTACTTTTTCTATTTTCTTTAAATTAAAGTTTTAGCATTTCGTTTTTCCAATTCCAAAGTTCTTCGATCTTGTCGAAGGCAGTTTACTATTTTATTTAAATTTAATGTTATTCATTTTGATTTCAATCAATTTATTTTTAAGTTTATTTTATTTATCTTTCAGATTTTCTTTTACTGTTTTGTCTAATTGAAAGACCTTTTGATACACTTTTTAAAAATTAGTACTCACAAA
>NC_029786.2:5117030-5119524 GCF_000816755.2 Arachis ipaensis | reverse complement strand
GATTTGTTTCATTTCATAAACATGCATCAATAAAACTTGATCAATATGCATGTTACAATTGATACAAATTACATAAATATCTTTAGAAAAAATATTGTAAAATCATGCATATAATACTATTACATATTAATAATCTATCGAATTAAATGCAACTCTAAATATCAATTAAGTATTGATTGAACCCATGAAATTGTGGATCCAATTGGTACACGTTGGGTAAAATAGATTAATCAACCACCATGGCATTGGCAGCAATCCAAACAACGTATAAATTTTTTTAAAATGTTTTTAAAATGCCAGTATTTCAACTCTTTTAATAATTAATTTTAATTAATATATATTATATTTTTTTTTTATAATCGAAATCATCGATTAAAATTATTAAAATACCTATCTATAGTACACTTAAAGTTCATCCAATCTTTTATATATATGGATGGTTAGGTTAAGGATAAACTACCAAAAGTACCCATAAAATTTACGAACGCTGACAAAAGTACTCATAAACTAAGGAAATTAACGTTGTACCCATGAAAGATGGGTTCCGTATGACAAAAGTATCTAAATCTTAATTTTTTGTTGATTTTTTAATAAAATTCCTAAACTACCCTACACTCAACCTCAACTCACTTTTTCAACCTTTCATAACTCAATTTGCACCAACTCTTGTCATGGAATCCAAAACTACTCCTACAACAAACCAGACCGAAATCAATGGTAGTGGTGGTGGTGGTAGAGGATCGGACCTCAATCGATTCACTCATAAGTTTATAATCCATACCCAAACCAAATTAATCAAACACAAAAAAATACTCAAAACATAAAAATTTTCAAATCCATTCATCCGATTTCAATTCACTTTAGCAAAACTAGAAATAGAAAAGCCATCAACCATAAAAAATCAACAAATCCATTCATCCAATTTGAAATTTATTTCAGCAAAAATCAGAAGTAGAAGTAGCCATCAACTGGATCTTCTGTAAATCAATCTCAACCTTCATAAAAAATAGAAGCAGATTAAAAAAAAAAAGAACAGTATCATTTTAGTAGTAACTAAATCAATTTTTGAAAAGAAGAAAAATAAAATAAAAATATTTTTAAAAAAAGAAATACATTTTTCTTCACCGGCCGACTGTAACATCGTTAATGGCAGAACCTCCATCCACAGTGCCGCCTTCCTTTCTTCTCTGATTTTTCTTTACCGAACCCACTTTCTGCATGCAAGAGTACTACGACTCCTCTCTCTTCTCAGGTGTGCGACGACGGTATTCTCCTCGGCTGGGTCAGACGCGCCACGACGACGTTCTCCTCGACTGCAACAGGCGCGCCACGGCAGCATTCTCCTCAGGTTAGGTCACAGGTGTGCGATAAAGGTGTTGTAGTCACCTTAATAGTGAAAGGGAGAAGCAGTGAGAGGGGAAGAAATTGGCGGTAATGGAGTAGGTGGGTGGCGGACGGCAATGAGGAGGTAGGAGGAGAGTTTCTGTGACTCTGTGAGGATTTTTGAGGGATAAATGAGGAGAGAGGAAGAAGAGAAGAGAGGGAGTGACGGTAGAATGGGGTTAGGGTGGGGTAGTTTAGGAATTTTATTAAAAAATCAACAAAAAATTAAGATTTGGATACTTTTGTCATACGAAACCATCTTTTATGGGTACAACGTTAATTTTCTTAGTTTATGAGTACTTTTGTCAGCGTTCGTAAACTTCATGGATACTTTTGGTAGTTTTTCCGTTAGGTTAATTATTAGCAAAGTGCATAACTGCACATGCGTCCACCATAGGATAATAAAACAAAGGAGGACATATATCCCTATACCGCAAATTATTTTTGATATTAGAGTGGAAATTGTGTTTTTTAGGATTATGAATAATAAGGGTGTTATTTTTAAATGTAGAACTTTTTTATTTAAAATGTGAAAATTAAACCCTCCGATTTGTTTGGGAATAAAAATTAGACCATTTAATTTATAAAAAACAAAAAGTCGGATCCTCCAATTTATAAATTTTTTTAAAAAAAAATCATAACAACTAAATCAGACTCTCCGATTTAATATTTAAAAATTTTAAAAATTAAATTACAAAGTAATCGGTAGATCACTAATTCCCATATCAAAATAAAATACATCCACACACCAACGGAATTGAATAACACACATTTATCATCCATAATAAAAAATTTTAGCCTATACCGTGTACACCTATGGACCTAGCTATACGTCCTATAATTGATAATGCATGATGATGTCGAACCGATGGCTAAACAGAAAGACTCATGAATGAGTCATGAGCCTTGAATTCTGAGCCTCTGGGCCTCCACCATTATTAAGAAAGAAGACTTCTGATCAGTGATAATATTTCTCCCCTAGGACAAAATATTTTCTTCCTCCTCCCATTATTTCTCATTTTCTCACCTTTTATTATACGGGTCTCACTCTCACCAATAGAGACATGTTTCTATCTCTGTACGTATATAAGATAAATTTTATTCTATCATT
>NC_029786.2:5100261-5116992 GCF_000816755.2 Arachis ipaensis | reverse complement strand
ATATATAATTTTTTATACATATATAAAATAAAATAAAATTTATTTATAAATAATTAATTTTTACGAATTTGATAAAGAAAATAATATATTAACCTTCTTCAATTAAAAAAAAATAAAAGAGTTACAGAGGTCAGGAGTGTATGTAATAGCTGTTTGTACTGGATCTGAGAAGAATACTGAGTTTTTACAGCATAACTGTACAACCATTAATTTCTAGTTTGAAATCTTGATTCAGAATCAAAACGTGTTTTCTACTTAGCTTGTGTGGTCACTTGCATGTATGTGGAATAAATAATGAACCAAACCCACCCACCTAGGACACATTCTTAATAGGCATATTAATTTCAATGTCTATATGTTCAGAGTTCAGAGACTGCTTATAGAAGAAAAATTCAGGTTTTTAAATGTGAAAAACTAAAGTTGTACTACTTTGTATAAAATTACGACTAAAATACATTGCTTAAATACAATCATATTACATAAATTTATTTATTAATTAAAACAGAAGTATATATGATGAAAGGATATTTTATAAATAGATAGATAGATGTACTATTAGTTATGAGTAATGCTAGGGAACCAAAAGGGTATTAGCCAAAAATCAGCTAAATACCTTTGGGTGAATTCAAAATCTTTACGAATTAATATATATGGATGTTTCTTCTGCTAAGTATCAGAATGTTTTTTTTCATGCTAAATGGATATTATTTTATATATTTTTCGAATTTTTTTGTATTGCAAATGTGAATGTCTCTATTTCTTTAAAAATTTCATATTTTTTTAATTTTATAGATATTTAATTATTTTTGCTAAAATATAATTAGATGTTTCTTTTGTTAAGTATTAGGATGTTTTTTTCATATTAAATAAATGTTTTTTTTTATAATTCTATAATCGCATAATTTGCAGAAAATAAAATTGTTTAATTTTGTATCCTTTGTTTTATTCAACATCAACAAAGTCTTATTTCATTTAAAAAAAAACCCGCCTTGCTGCTATTGACTACATTGTGTGCGATGAAAGCAATGTATTTGTCACTAACAACAATGGCAACATGGCCAAGATTCTTGCCGGTCGAAGGAGGTATATGGGTCACAAAAGAACTATCAGACCAAATGCCAAGAGGCTTAGCACTCTGTTCGTGGAGCGGCATCAGATGGACTGGGACACTTTCGCCGAAAAGGTTAAGGCATCTCAACGAGGATTTATGGGAGAGCCAGATGAGATCAGGAGGATTCATGGGAGAGACAGATGAGATCAGGCCTGGACGCGACGGCACCTCCAGCAACATTGGTGAGAGAGAAAGGTTTGTGTGTGTGGAGGTGGGTAGGTTAATGTGAGAGAAGAGAAAGACTTTTATAGATTTTAATTAGGTTTACTTAATTAATTTTAAATTTAAAAAATTTTAAATTAATTATTAATTTAAATTAACATAATTTTGTTTAGTTTTTGGCTGATTCCCTTTTGGTTCCACATACTTTTCCATTAGTTATTTAATTAAAACAGAAGTATGTATGATGAAAGGATTATTTTATTGACTATAAGTCCTTGTCTTATATTTATTAAGTGCAACTTGCTCTCTTTGCACATGATATGTATGTATTAATTTTAAGGGGGAAAAAATGACAAAAAGTATACATTGGTGAAAAGGGAAAAATATAAAGTGAACTGAACTTTAAAATGGCAACTTTAATAAGAAACTGACAATGCTATCTAACGTCGTACCATATACATTAAAATTATTTCATATAGTTCCTATTGCAAATTTATGTTAACATATATTTGAAGTTTTGAAGGAGAAAAATAAAACTTACACAATAATCATCAACAAGAAGGGGAAGTTACGTCAAAGCTACATACATTTACCTTTTGAGACAATTTCCCCTGTTGTCATTGCACTTGTATCATGTTCATTGCTATATTGTGAGATAAGTCTTTCAAAAGAAAATAAGATTGGTTTTGGAGGATATGATATTAACACAAGAGGTCCTTCCAGCATCTCTATTACTTTAGTAATAGAAGGTCTATTCACTGGATTTGGTTGAATATACACCATAAACTCACCAGAATCATTTTCATGACAATATCATTTTCTTCTTCTTTGTGGAGCAAACACCTTGTAGGAATATTTCCTTGTTCAAGATCTTCATAGATCCAATAGGAAAATAATTTTCACTATTATCCGATGCTCCATTTTTGTAGTTTTGTCTTCCTCCAATAATTTCAAGAATTAATATGTCATAACTATATACATCAAATTTGTGAAAAATTCTACCGTATGTTCGACTAAATACTTCTAGTACAATATATCTTAGAATTTCTCTTGTATCTAATATAGATATAATACTTTGATCTTTCTTGCATATTTTTGTCAATTCAAAATTTATAACTTTTGGACAAAATTGTTTATCCAAAAGAATATTTTAAGGTTTAATGTCAAGATGTAAAATTCTTGTATTGCATTCTCGATGTAAGTATTCCAATCCTCGAGCTATACCAATCAAGATTTGATACAAGATGTTACAATTCAACTCACAAGAGGGAGCATTAGACTCTTTTCCATAAAAATATTTATCTAAAGAGTCGTTATGCATGAATTCATACACCAGTATTTTTTTTATTCTTTTCATAGCAAAACCCTAAGAGTGAAATAATGTTCACATAAGATGTTCGACTAATGATAATAAAGACCTCATCTACAAATTCTTCTACAGTTTCCTTTAACTCCTTCAATATCTTTACTGCCACTTGTTGACCATCAGCTAAATTTACTTTATACACAATGCCATATCTTCCTTCTCCTAATTTTTCATGAAATGAGTTTGTCATTTTTTTTCGCTTCTTTATATATATATATATATCGCTTAATTCTCGAACTATCATAACTTTTAATGAGATTTTCAACATGGTCATCGACATGTTTTCTTTTTCTCCACAAGAGTATCTTTTGAACAAACCTAAAACATCTCTTACGATGAAAAGCACTCACCCAAAGATTAAAATAGCTCCCACAACACCTACAGCAGTAGCACCTGCATATATGCAACGAAGTGAAAAATAATGGAGGTATAAACAAACTTCTCCTAATATTTGATAGAATCCTCAGAAAATTAGTAACAAGAAGCTCAAGTAAGTAATGAAACTTTGAAAATGATCCCACACATATGAAATCAATCAAACTAGAGGTGACGCATGAGATGTTGAAGCCAATATCAGGGATCAATAAAATTGTGGCCACTTAATCTTTGAGTCTACATATTCACTAATCATAAGTTTGTATTTTTATTACGAAAATGTCTTCAATGAACAACTTCAGACAATATTTCATCTAAGGATGATGTTTATAAATTTTGACATGAGAAATATTAAAAAATTATTAGAATTTATTATTTTGATTAGTAAAATATTTTTTATAAAAAATAAAATATTTTTATTAAATTTTAAATATATTTAAATATATATTTTTTGAAAGGTAACTATACTTTTTTTAATAAAAAAATCACAAAAAAAATTGTCATATATAATACGGATTTTTTATTTAAATAAATAAAAAATCTAATAATTACCAAAATAAATAATTTAAAAAATAATTACCGATTTAAATTTCTATAAAACTAAAAAAAATGATAAATAAATGTATTGATGCATCAATGGTTGATTTTGTGCCTCTGGAGCTTGTACTTGTTCTCCAGCTTATCGATTTTGTTCTTGAACTGTTGTTATGTAGGACATTTTGTTAATTATTTAATTTTGACCTCACTGTGGGACTAAATTGATGCTAAATGAAACTTTTTTGGATTCAAATAGAACACTTTAAATCTTAAGGACCAAAACAGAATTACGCCCAAACCTAGGGGACCAATTTAATACTTTACCCATTACTTTATTACAAAAGAGAAATGTTAGAGACTATAAGAATTTATTATTTTTAGCCAATCACTTAGCATTATTTAGTAATCCAACAATATATTTTATCCATATTTTTAAATATTGATTACTAATTGATGACAAAAAATAATAAATTTTGATAATAATAAATTTTAATAATTTCATAGCATTTCTCTTGTTTTAAATTTGAGTTTTACAAATTACATAGTAGTCTGAAAATAAATGAAGTTAAAATTGACTCGTTTAGAAAGTTATTAAAATATGGGCCAAGTTAAACCTGTATTATTTTAACGAGAAATGCTATTTGTACACCAAAATCAGCGCAGCCACTAATATATTTTATTGTATAAATACATGTGCGGTTTAATTTATTTTCATAGTGTATTTATATTCCAGCATGTATTTTATACGCTGACTTTGGTAGTTGATTTTAGTGTACACTTAGCATAACTCTATTTTAAGTTTTAACTATTAATTAGTTACTTAATCAATAAGATATTCTGAATCAATGAAATAATATTGGATCCAAAGTAAAACTTTTAAAATTTTAAAAAGATACTAATAATTTTTTTTTTTTTGAAACAAAGGAAGCTCAACACATGAGAGTGGAGCATAAAATAGACATAAACAGAAGAAAAACTAAAAACAAAGGTAACAATCCTATGTCATCTCCGGCATTGCCATAAACAACCAGTAGGATCAAAACCAGTCCACTCCTTATAGCTCAAAAACGACCTATTTTGAATGACACCAACATTAACCTCCTGATTGTTGAAGATCCGGTTATTGCGTTCTAACCAGACGTTCCAAATAACTGCAAAAAAACCAGCCAGCCACCTCTTCTGCTCCTCTTTTCTACTTGTCGTTCCATTCCAACTCTCAAACAAGCCTTTAATGTTTCCTGGGACAGCCCAATCTCTGTGAAAACATCTCAACCAGACGCACCACACCTGCCACGTAAACTCACAGAATACAAACAAATGATGAACACACTCAATTTCTTTTTTACACAAGACACAGATATTATCATGCTGTTGAAGTATGCCTAATCTACTCAACCTTTCTTTAGTATTCACTCTTCCCACTAAAACGAACCAACCAAACAGCTTGACTCAAGTCGGAACCAATCCTTTCCAGATCGCACTTGTGAAGCTATAACTCGTAATCTCCTCCGAAAGATTCTCAGATTGCAACACCTGCAAAAAGGAGTTAGTAGAAAAAATACCTTTATTATCAAATTTCCAAACAAGATTATCCTCTCTGTCAGCTGATAGTTTCACTGGTCTTAACCTCTCATGTAGTTGGTGCACTAGTTCCAACTCCCATTGAAACAACTCTCGCCTCCACTGGAAATTCCAAATCCATTCTAACCCATCCCAGAACCCACAATCCCTTATCACAGATCCTTGTTTGTTTGAAACAGAGAAGAACCTTGGAAAACTCGCTTTTAGAGGACCACCATGTACCCAGTTATCTTCCCAGAAACGTGTTCTACACCCATTTCCAACTTCCATTGTCAGCCCACTCATCATTTTTTCTTTTATCCGCTGATCCTTTATATTCAACTGACAGATGTCTTTCCAGGGGCCACCCTTAACCGGTAGAGTCTGACTAGAAAGCATAATCTGAGGATTCAAATTGTTACAGGAGCATACAATCTTCTTCCATAACGGACAATCTTCCTTAGAAAACCGCCACCACCACTTAAACAGCAGTGCTGTGTTCCTGATCACTGCGTCCCCAACCCCCAGCCCTCCAGCCTTCTTAGGAGCCTGAACCATTTCCCACTTCACCAACGGTATACCGTTGTTCCCATCCTCTTTACACCACAGGAGTCTCCTCTGTAAGGCAATCAACTTGTCAGCGACCGCCTTCGACATCTTGTATAAGCTAAGGTAGTAAATCGGCAGGCTATTTAACACCGATTTAATAAGAACTAGCTTGCCAGCTTTATTTAGAATCTTCGCTTTAAAATACTAATAATTCTCTTTAAAATACCATCAACATCCATTGTATTCTTCTTCCCATTGAAGAACTTGCCCTTTATTAATCATATCACAATATGGTCTATTTCAGAAAATTTAATTTGTTTGTCTGTCTTATACTCTTATGTGATCAGTAACATGCATTTAATCCCTTTCTATTGTTGTTAAGTAAAACAAAAAAATACTCTTAACAATATGTTTCCTATACACAGACATGCATATCATAGTAATTACATTGCTCTAATTTTCTGTAAAAACAATTTAACCTTTTTGTAAACAAATTTTAACCATGGACATTTCAGTTGGCGCAGATAAAACGTACCTAATTTGATCTAAAGTGGTCTAGTTCTAGTTGGAGAATGCGCAACAAGAAAAGCATTATTTGCAGTATTGATGAGCACCATGTTAGGCGAGAATATAGGAATGATCCCTGATAAGTTGTTGTTGGAGACATCCAGAATCTCGAGTTGTGACAGGGTTGTCAAACTTTCAGGTATTGATCCGCTTAAATTGTTCCCACTAAGATGCAGTTCTCGCAAATCACTTAAATTGCCGAAGGCAGTCGAGATGGTTCCCGTGAGATTTAGGTTTGTCAAATTGACGGCTCTGATCTTGTGTTGGATATCGCAAGTGATGAAACTCCAGGCTTTACAGGATTGTTTCCTCGCCATGTGCGCGCCAAGAGAAGCGGATACCCAAATGCCGCAGCGACTTGTAGTAAAGGTGACTCTTAGGGTGACAATGGGTAGAGTAGGGTAGGGTTTGAACCCAACCTTGACCCTACCTGCGGGTTGAGTTTTTAACCAACATTCAACCCTACCCGAGATAAAGAGTCTGCAAGTTGGGGAAGGAAGCAAATGTATCTGGCAAGGAGCCCACGAGGTTTGTAGCGTCGAGTAAGAGAAAGGTAAGCCCAACTGAGTTATTCAAACTGGCGGGAAATGTCCAGGGTGTGAGGTTGGTGTTGAGACTCAAGCTGAGCTGCATGGCCCAAACTATATAGATCCTGGAAGCAACCGTGAGGGATGGAGGTGAAGTTGTTGAGGCTCAGGAACACCTCTTGGAGGTTATAGAGGCCGGTGAGCGAAGGAAGAGGACCAGTGAGAGAGTTGTTATAGAGAATGAGGCGCCTAAGGTAGGGGAAGGTGTTGTTGAACCCTGAATGGATTGTTCCCTTTAGCGACATTGAATTCAGGTTGATTTCTTCCACGCAGGGGTTGTTGTCAAGATCGGTGCCGCAAATGACATGGCTCCAGTCGCACATGTTGGCGACGTTGAACCAGCTGGAAGGAGCAGGGGATATGGCCTCTCTAAGCTTGATGAGATAAGCAGCTTCATCACCTACTATCTCGTTATTGTTATTGTTATTCGTGGACAACACACGCTGCCAGAACAAGAACAATGTTAGTGTTAGAGAATCAATTAGAATCATTAGAATCAATTTAGATCAATTAGCATCGTCTATATTTATATAGCATATCTGTACATTAATTGTAGGATTCTATGTCTTTATTACTTTGATTTATTTAGCACCTATAAATACCCCTTGTATATTGTACCTGTAATACAACTCAATAATACACTTTTCAGATTACTCTCTCAGTCTCTTGTTTCTAACATGGTATCAAGAGCTTAGGTTTTTTTTTCCAATGAATTTTGGTTTATAGTCCCATTGTTTTTCCCTTCCGGCAGTGTTCTTTGGCCTCCTTTTTCGTTCCCTTTTTGATGCTTTGGTTCGTCACTACCATAACCATCTTGTTCGTCTTGTCGCCGTGCTTCCAACGCAACCAGAATCACCGCCATCATCCTCCGGACGCGCCTCCACGCGCCGCCGAAAGACGCTGCCACGACCAGGTTGCTCTCCTCCCCAAATTCCACCCGTGCCTCTTTGCCCTCATTTTTCTCTGTGTTTCCGACGCTTTGGTTCGTCACCTCCGGCATCATTGTGATCTCCTCTTCATTAGCTTTCCAACGCCGCCAACCGTGCCACCGGAAGCCACCGGACGCGCCGCCGGAAGTGAGCTGGCCACCACTACTGTTTTGTCTTCCAGAAGTTTCAGCAGCCGTTGATCTCGGCACGATCCAACGCTGCAGGTGCTGCCACGTGTCGCAACGAAGCTTCCTCCGTAGACCCGCGTGCACGACCCGAACCGCCCGACCCGACTCGCGCCTGACCCGCGCAACCAGCACGCTGCCAGCGTGTCTCTCTCCCTCCAATCAGGTGCTGCCACGTGTCGTCACTCGCTGACGTGGCGCTGACGCATTGCTGACGTGGCACTGACGCATTGCTGACGTGGCGCTGACGCATCTTGAAGATGCTCTTCCTCGTCTCAAGTCTGAAGAAACACGCTTGGGATTGCTTCGTTCTAAGAGTGAAACTGTCTTTGCTGCCACTGACAGAAAGGCCAAAATCTGTCGCAACTGTAACCGGCCTAGGCATTCCTTCTCCGACTGTCCTTCTATTGAATGTCGTAAGTGCAAACAAAAAGGCCACATTGGCTCCAATTGCCCGAAACTATTCTGCCATTATTGTAAGCTCTCGGGTCACTTGATTTCTACCTGTCCTACTCGACCACCACGCTCAGATCAGAACAAGTATCAACCTCGTCCCAACCACTCTTCGCATGTGCCTGCCTCTGCTGCTGCTAATGAGTCCACCTCTTCCACATCTCTCAACACACCTTCTGTCTCTCCATCAGATATTGAAACCCTTCTTCGGCAACTTCTCTCTTTTTCTGGTAATACCCCCTCCGGACGGCGATCCCACTCCTAGCGTCATGCCTCCACCTCCCACTCGTTCTTCTAGAGTAAGGAATCCCCCTCCTCATCTTCTTGATTATCATTGCTTTTCTACTATTCTTCATTAACATGAACCTAAGTCATTCAGAGAAGCCTCCACAAATCCAAATTGGCAACAAGCAATGCAGGAAGAAATACAGGCACTTGAAAAAGCACACACTTGGGATTTGGTTGATCCTCCTTCTGATCAGGAAGTTATGGGCAGTAGATGGGTATACAAGATCAAGACTCGCTCTGATGGCTCTATTGACCGTTATAAGGCACGATTGGTTGCTCAAGGTTGTGCGCAAGAGTATGGTATTGATTATGAAGAGCTCCCACTTGAGTTTGAGGGGGGATGTTAGAGAATCAATTAGAATCATTAGAATCAATTTAGATCAATTAGCATCGTCTATATTTATATAGCATATCTGTACATTAATTGTAGGATTCTATGTTTTTATTACTTTGATTTATTTAGCACCTATAAATACCCCTTGTATATTGTACCTGTAATACAACTCAATAATACACTTTTCAGATTACTCTCTCAGTCTCTTGTTTCTAACAGTTAGTAAACCCATATTTCAGATCTGATCTGTATCTTTGTTCCACAAGCTAAGGGGAGAGATGTGTTTAGTGGAAATGAAACCATGCCGTGGTGGTAGCTAGAGACAAGGGAAGGTTGGGTGTTGGTGGGTGGGGCATCCACAATTCAACTCCAATACTTTCCATGATTGGGAAATGATATAGGTAACCATTACCATATTCTCTGTGTTTTTCTTTTCTAATTAAATAAAGACAAACTAAAGAATTGCCTCTCCGTCCAAACAGTTTTCCAACCTTTTGCTAACAAGTCTCTGATAACGTTGAAGCTTTTCGCTAGCTATTATGTATGTGATAGCTAAAATTATAAAGAGAACAACTAGGGAACCAAAAGCATATCAGCCAAAAATCAGTCAAAATGTGTTTGGGTTCCATGAAAAAATGGGTTTTGGTTTGTGCTCCGTGATCTCAGGAGCGGTTTTCAAATATATTATTTAAAAAGTGATTTTAATTAAACGGTTTTGTTTACTTTTTGGCTGGTCACATTTTGGTTCTGTATACTTTTCCAATTATAAAACTTGGCAAAATGGGTCAAATCCGTCAAGCCAAACCATCAAAACTGTTAAAAAGAGAACGATAAATAAATGTATTGATGCATCCACGATTGATTTTGTGTCTCTAGAGTTTCTACTTGTTCTCCAGATTATCGACCTTATTATTGTACTGTTGTTATGTAGGACATTTCGTTAATTATTTAACTTTGATCTCAGACTATATTGAAACTTTTTTGGATTTAAACAGAAAACTTTAAACTTTAGGAACCAAAACAAAATTACACCCAAACGTAAGACGAATTTAGTATTTTATCCAATAATGAAATACAACTAACCTTATAGTTTTTAGAAACATAGTATTACAATTTTTTAAAAAACTTGCTCCTCTATAAAATTAAACTTACTTGCTAGGGGTATAGTGCAACTATTTTCTTTTTGAAACCTTAGTAACATTTATTTCCTTTTGACGAAACTATAAGTCTATAACACACTCACTTTCTTTCTTGATCTGTTACACTCACTCATCACACTCATTCTTGATGTTACACTACTTTTGGTTTTTGACACTCATGCTAAGATTCTTCATCCAGGGCACTAACTACTCATAACAAAAAATTCCATACATAAAACATATATGAGATACCCCACATATTTATGTTACATTCATGGCCGTTCAAGAAGAAATATCAAATTCAGCTTTATAAAGTTGTACGCGTGCAACATACATATAAGATGGTTAGTTACGACCTCTAGGTAAGCATGGAAAGACTATAGCAATTTTGCAACATCCTTATCACAAAACAAGTTGTCAAATTGTTGTCCACAGCATACACTACTGTTTGCAAGTTTTATCAACTAACGCCACTTGTAACTTGGATTTTATATCTACATTCATGTTTCTAACTTCTTCCTTGAAAAGTTTTCAAAAGAAAAAAGTTGCATTTCTTTTCACGCTTGCCCCTGCCTCGTGCTCTCAGTTGCGAATACTCAAGCAAAATAAATCAATAATCAGTACACGTTGACCAAAACTACCTCTTTCTTGTTTTCTTTCGAGCAATACTAGGGGTCTAGCAACTTTTTTAATTGGTAGCCATCAAATAGCCATCAATAATGATCTAATGGTGTGAGATTGATATGAGATTTCATCCAATGACTCACTTTTTTTTGCTGGTTACATGCTGGCCAAAATTCAATAAAATTGCTGGTTCCCTAGACTTTTCCTTTTCTATAATCACATGAATTATGGTTATGACCAAATTTCTTCATTAGAATTTCCATGAAAATTATCAACCAGAAAGATGGGAAATGGATTCCGTAGAATAGGGCCTGCAAAAAATGGGGATGGGAACAAATATTTTTTCATGGCGGGGAGCATATCTGGGTTCGGAAACGGGTTAACATACACTTCATGCATCTTCTATGTTATATAGAGTATATTAATTATATGAGAAAGTATAGGGAGCCAATGACCTAAGCGTACAATGTGTACAATGAAGGTTTAGAAAGTATTAGAGATATGATTATTAGTGTTACATTATTCTGTCAGGTTATGTTTTTGGGATGAGTGGTTTCAAGACATGGTATTAGAGTTGCAGATCCGAAAGGTCAAGAGTTCAAATTTTGGTGAACCCAAAATTAGCTTTTTATAACATGAGATGTTTATTATCTCTGGTATCCGGATGGTTATTCTGAATAGTATAGGTGATGTTCATTTTATTCATAAACCAAAGATTTAGCCCATTATACACATTGTATGCTTAGGCCACATGAGATGTTTATTATCTCTGGTATCCAGATGGTTATTCTGGATAGTATAGGTGATGTTCATTTTATTCATAAACCAAAGATTTAGCCCATTGTACACATTGTATGCTTAGGCCATTGGCTCCCTAGCACTACTCTTTTCATATTTATCTGGCCTTCTATCTGTGTATATTTTTATATCTATCTGATCTTCCATTTGTGTATTTTCTCTTAGATTAAATAATATTAACCTAAGAGTGACTTGTATTATGAAAATCCAACTTCGTGAACCAGGTTAACTGAAGTCTAATACTAAATTATACATATGGTCATGATGAAAAACATAAATGTTCTTTAGATAAACTCAGAATCAATGATCTAGATTGTTTGGTTACAAAACACATATGATGTGCTCAAACACCCCTAATTTTAAATAATCATGTAACAATCATATATATATATATATATATTTAGATGATTGAAGAAACCCAGCTTCATTGAGCTTGAGTGTTCTGGAGCGTGTGCGAAGGAAAGAAGAATGAAAAATGAGGGAGTAGAAAAGGGAGAGATCTGAAAGAGAAAGAAGAAAAGGAAATTGTAACAGAATTGGAATTTCAGTTGTAATGATTAATCACACCTTTCTCTATTACAAAAGAAAAGTTTATATACACTTAACTAACTATGGTAACACTGACTATGGTAACTGAACTATGATAAATAAACTATACAGATTCAAAGAATAATAAATTTAACTCTATAGTCTAACTAATAATGCCAATTATATAACAATTAAGAGGAAATAACATCCCCTCGCAAGTTTGGAATGTGGAAATCCACCATGCCAAACTTGGAATGAAAAGAACTGAATGCAATAGGGGGTAACGCCTTGGTGAGTACATCAGCGACCTGTTGAGAGGACAAAACAGGAAGTAGCTTGAGAGAGCCATCTTGCAGTTTATCACGGACAGTATAACAATCAATTTCAATGTGTTTCCTGCATTCTTGGAACACAGGATTTGCAGCTATATGGAGGGCAGACTGATTATCACAAAATAAGGTGAAAGGTCCAGGTGGCAGAAGATGAAAATCAGAGAGAATGAACCGGAGCCAAACACCTTCACAGGTTGCAAGGGCAAGGGCACGATATTCAGCCTCAACTGAAGAACGAGCAACTACACTCTGCTCCTTGCTGCGCCAGCAGATAAGAGAAGATCCCAAGAAAAAACAATATCCAGAGACAGATCGGCGAGTATCAGGGCAAGTTCCCCAATCTGAATCTGAATAACCAGTGAGCTTCAAACCATTATGGCTGTGGAAAAGAATACCATGAGCAAGGAACCCCTTTAAGTAACGAAGAATATGTAAGCCAGTCTAAAAGTGGTTATCAGTGGCACAATCAATGTATTGGCTTAGCTTGCTGACTGCAAAACTAATATCCGAACGGGTGTTAGTTAGGTAGACCAGACGCCCTATGAGTCGTCTATATGGAGTGAGATCAGGAAGAGGAGACCCTGTTGTCTTTGAGAGAGGATTGGAATAATCAATAGGAGTGGAAGAAGGCTTAGCATCCATAAGGCCGAATTCTTTGAGAAGATCTAAGGTGTATTTGCGCTGGTAAAGGGAAATTCCAGTGGCACCGCGAGCAACTTTCATGCCCAAGAAAAATTTCAAATTTTCCAAATCCTTGATGCTGAATTGATTATCCAGAACCTGTTTGACCTGTGTAATTTCATCGAGATCATTCCCAGAGAGGACAAGATCGTCCACATAGACTAGAATTGCCGTGAATTTGCCATCAAAGAGCTTGGTGAAAAAAGAGTGATCTGCTTTGGATTGGATATAACCCAAAGTAAGGAGGGTAGAGCATAGCTTAGTGTTCCATTGCCTGCTCGCTTGTTTTAGACCATAGAAACTCTTCCGAAGCTTGCACACCATGTTGGGGGGGGTGCACGCAGACCAGGAGAAACTCGCATAAAAACATCTTCAGCAAGATCACCGTGAAGGAATGCCATGTTTATATCCAGCTAGTGAAGAAACCAACCATGTTGGGAAGCTAAGGCCAAGAGTATCCTGAGAGTCGTCATCTTGATAACCGGGCTGAAGGTATCAAAGAAATCGAATCCTGCCGTTTGTGTGAAGTCCTTTGCTACTAATCGAGCTTTATGGCGTTCCACTGTCCCATCCGGCTTGTACTTGATTTTGAAAACCCACTTACACCCTATGGCCTTCTTGCCATGAGGGAGAGTGGTAAAAGCCCATGTCTTGGTTTTCTCAAGAGCGTTTAGCTCGGCGGTGATTGCATCCCTCCAACAAGCATGAAGAATGGCCTGCTCATAGCTCGTTGGTTCTGTGTGGGTGGTGATAGCTAAAGAAAACGCCCTGCGTAAAGAGGATAATCTTTCATAGCTGACATAATTAGAGATCGGATATGGTTTTGAAAACTGTGTGATTGAAGCTGGAGCAGTGGAAAGCTGCATGCATTAAAAGTCCTTAAGATATACTGGTGGATGCCTAACTCTTTGGGGCCTTCTAAGGACCGGCTGCTCCATAGAAGTGGTGATAGTCAAATGCGCTAAAGGAGGTGTAGTGGAAGCTACGGGCACTAATGCATGTGATGATGAATGAGATGGCGGAGATGCATGAAGTTGTGAAGGCAATCCAGCAGGTGTAAGGAAAGGAACATTATTATGAGAAATCATGTCATCCAGCAAAGGTGTGATATGTGGATATGAAAAAGACATCAACATTTTCTTCAATCTGTGGAATGTTTTGAAATGGAAAATAATGTTAAAAAAAATAACATTCCGAGATAAAAAAATTTCTTTGGTTTTAATATCAAATAGAATGTAACCCTTTGTGCCTAGCTGAATACGTAGAAAAATGCATTTCCGTGCTCGTTCATCCAATTTCTTCCTATGAGAAGTAATGGTGGATGCAAAAGCCAAACACCCAAATACTTTGAGATGAGTGATGTTTGGTAATTTAGTAAAAAGAATCTGATATGGGATGTTGTTATTAACGGCTACATTAGGAACACGATTAATGATTTGAACAACATATGCAGTGGCATAATGCCAAAAACAATTAGGTAGTTTGCTGTGAAACATCAAAGACCTTGTTACATTTAAAATATCTTGGTGTTTTCTTTCTACCACACCATTCTGCTGTGGAGATTCAACACAGCTGGTGTGATGTAAGATGCCATGATCTTTAAAAAAAATCTGTCATTAAGAATTTCTTCCCATTATCAGACCTAATGTATTTAACAGTTTTTTGAAATTTAGTTTGTATTAGCTGCACAAATTGTTTAATAAAATTGGAAGTCTCGGACTTATTTTTCATGAAATAGAGCCAAATAAAACGACTTTTATCTTTCACAATTGTGAGAAAATATCGGTAACCATTCACAGAAGGGATTCCCAAAGGTCCCCATATATCAACATGAATTAAATCAAATAAGTTTTCAGAAATAGTATCACTAATAGGGCAAGGGTGTCTTTTCTGCTCCACTAAATGACATGAGTCACATACAGTACCAGGGGATGGACAAAAAAAAGAAAACTATTCTTCATTGCTAACAAGCATCTAGAAGATATATGTCCTAAACGTAAATGCCAAATTGTTGGATCTGTGGTATGCGATACAGTATGTAAGTGTTCTGTATGTATGGAATGAGTATGAATGTCTGGAGCAATGCAAGTACTATCTGTCAATGTATACAGCCCCCCTTTTGCTCAGCAGCTCCAATCATCTTCAAGGAAAGGCAATCCTGTATCTCACAACCAGTAGCATGAAAAAAAAATTGACAAGACAGAGCATCAGTTGCCTTAGATACTGAAATTATATTGAAAGAAAAACTTGGCACAAACAAGACATTATTGAGGTATAGGCCTTTATTGAAGATGACTATCCCACAAATGGTTGAGACAGCCTTTGAACCATCAGGCAGCTTGACTAAAACAGGATCAATCCGTTTATAAGACTAGAAATAACAGATAGAAAATGAAACATGTGCAGTAGCACCTGTGTCTAAGATCCAATCAGATTTGTATATAAAATGACTTGACAAAGAAAGAGTGTGAAATATACCTGCTGAAGGGGCCTGTACAGTTGCTGCTGCTGACTTACTATGAGAAGGTGATGGTTCATGCTTGAGGAGTAAAGCAATCAAGGATTGCTTCTGTTCTTCAGAAAATAAGACATCAAAGCTTTTACCACCTTCCTTTTGACCAGAAAGTGATGGAGTGTTGTTGAATTCATCATTCATCTCAGCTGTGGTATTAACATTATTAATTGAGGCAGTTCCAAATGATTGTGGTTTTTTATTTCTTTGCATGTGAGGGGGAAAACCGTGTTTGAAGTAACATGTGTCAACCAAGTGTCCTGTTTCGCCACAGTGTGAGCACAATTTACTTGAATTCTTTCCAGAGGACTTATTCTTACCTCCATGCCCTCCTCTGCCAAAATTCCTACCTCGGTTATCATGATTGAATCCCTCTCCAGTTGTGTTCATAGCATTAACCAACTCCTTGGTGTCACCCAAATAAAGAGCACTATGTTGTCTCTCTTGCTGAAGAAGTAATGAGAAAATGGTGGAAACATCAGGGAATGGCTGCATCAGCATTATCTACGATCTAACTGTGGTGTAACTTTCATTCACTCCTCTCAAGAAGCTAATAGCATTGGCCTCCCTCCTATATTATCGCATCACAGCCAAACCACATACACAGGCATCAAGACATTTACAGATCGGTCGAAATTCATCCAATTCCTCTCAAATTGACTTTTGCAGTATATAGTATTCAGTAATAGACATATCACCTTGTTGATTACAGAATAATTCCTTCTCTAATTCAACAATGAAAAAGGAGTAGAAAAGAAGAATGAAAAATGAAGGAGTAGAAAAGGGAGAGGTCTGAAAGAGAAAGAAGGAAATTGTAACAGAATTGGAATTTCAGTTGTAATGGTTAATCACACCTTTCTCTTTTACAAAAGAAAAGCTTATATACACTCAACTAACTATGGTAATTGAATTATGGTAAATAAACTATACAGATTCAAAGAATAATAAATTTAACTCTATATTCTAACTAATAATGCTAATTATATAACAATTAAGAGGAAATAACATGATCATATACGCAATGTCAAAATAAAAAGTAAATCTTTTTATTGATATGCTATATATGTGTAAAATTACTTAAGGCTAGCAATGTATTAAAATTAAATTTTATATA
>NC_029786.2:5057231-5100068 GCF_000816755.2 Arachis ipaensis | reverse complement strand
TGTTGTAGAATAAATAAGGAAGAGGAAATAGATATAAAATAAAGAAACATAAATAGATAGCCTTAGTATTAATATTATATCTACCAATATAATTACTCAATATAATAAAGATAATTCATATATTTAAATATATGTAGTAACGTAAAGAGAGGAAGCTGTGTATAGAAAGAGAAAGAATAGTATTTGTTATTGATTGTTTTTGTAGTAGTGTATTCCTTTTATCCCGTACATGCTTTTATAGGCATACAAGGTTTCACTTTTCAAACTTCATAAATATTATTTGGGAAAAAGACAAATAGGTCCTTAACTTTTCAAACTTTTGACAAATACATCCCTGATAAAATTTAAATACAAAAAAGTCCCTGACTTTAACAAACGGAGGACAATTTAGTCCTTCCGTCTATTTGCCTCTCATACACCAAACAGAACTGGCTGACGTGGCTGAAATGGTGTCCAGGTGTCCGTTACGGTGCCACGTTGGAAGGGGAATAAAGTTCGAAGGACAAATAAGTCCTTGACGTCATTTTGCAAATAAAGTTCAAAAGACAAATAGGTCCTTGAGAATTTTTTTTTTCATTATACTTCTATTATGCTTTTATTATGAGAATTTAGTTTATGTAGGCTAAAAGTTAGTTTTTTTTTATAAAAAAATTATTTCGTATAGGTCGAATTGAGTATTTGTTTTATATGGGCACCTATCCAAAAATGGATTAGCACTATGGCTTTCAATTTAAATGGTTTCAATTTCAACCAATCTGTAGTTGATAGTCAAGGTCGTGTAATTAACACCTGGGCTGATATTCTTAATATCAATCCCGGTATCATATAAAAAATTGAATAATACTTTTAGCATTTCCAAGAAGTAATTGATTAAATAGTTGAAATAATTGTAATTCCATTCACTATCTTAACTGAAAAAATCTATAAGACTGAATTACCTGGGAGGCTTGCGCCCATAAGAAATCGCGGAGCCACCCATTAATGGTAATGGAACTCTGCAATTTAAATTATAGATTGAAATAATATTCAAATTAGATCTATATTATAATGTAAAAAAATATTTATGTTATAGATTGAATGAACTGCTTGTATTTTGAAATCTAGTTAACTTGTTGTATTATGCAATTTAAATTATTTGTATTAAAATTACAGAAATCGGGCTTGTTCTGTTTCTACTTTTTTTTTTTTTAAATTGCATTGTTCAGTTTTAGTGCATTTGTGTATTATATTAGAATTTGTTAAATTGCATTAGTTCAGTTTTCATCATACCAGTGGCATTAGTTAGCATGAGTTCATTTATGCATCAAGTTAGCATTAGTTCATTTGTGCATCATTCATGTATTAAGTTAGCATTAGTGCATTTGTGTATTATATTAGAACTAGTATTTTTATCCATAATAATATTACGAGAATAATTTTTTTTAAATTATTTATAATTAATTTTAACATTCGTTATCTAAAATTTAAAATAATTTAATGTGTATACTTTTACATTTAAAATATTTTAATTGTAAAAAAATATCGAATGACATATTTTAATTTGTCAAATTACTAATATAAAATATAATTATATATAGAGTAAAAATAGTAGAGAGAAATATAAAAATGGAGAGAGGTAGATGAGAGAATTTAGGAAAGGAGTTTATTAATTTTGAAAAAAAAATCTCAAGGACCTATTTGTCCTTCGAACTTTATTTGTAAAATGACGTCAAGGACTTATTTGTCCTTCGAACTTTATTCCCTTTCCAGCGTGGCACCGTAACGGACACCTGGACACCGTTTCAGCCACGTCAGCCAGTTCCGTTTGGTGTATGAGAGACAAATAGACGGAAGGACTAAATTGTCCTCCGTTTGTTAAAGTCAGGGACTTTTTTGTATTTAAATTTTGTGAGGGATGTATTTGTCAAAAGTTTGAAAAGTCAGGGACCTATTTGTCTTTTTCTCATATTATTTTGTCTGTAACTTGCTTCTTTCAATATGGAAAAACTGAGCCGCCCATATTAATGGTCATCCACATCATATACTTATCTTAACACTCCCCCTTAGATGACCATTTAGGATTATTGCCTCGTTAAAATCTTACTAAAGAAAAACCCAATGAAAAAAATCTTAGTGAAGGAAAAAGAGTACAATATCCTTTGTGATGAGGACTGCCTCATTAGAAACCTTGTCAAGAAAAACCCAATGGAAAAAACCTGACCAAGGAAAAAAGAGTACAGTCTCCCCCTCTTGTCGACATCATTTAATGTCTCGAAATCGGCGCATCCCAATTCCATGTACCAATCTTTCAAAGGAGGATTTTGGGAGTGACTTTGTAAATAAATCTGCCAGATTATTACTTGAGCGAATCTGTTGGATATCAATTGTCCCTTGATTTTGAAGATCATGAGTGAAGAAGAATTTGGGAGAAATATGTTTTATCTTATCACCTTTGATATATCCGCCTTTAAGTTGAGCAATACATGCTGTATTATCTTCAAACAGGACAGTTGGAGCTATCTTATGATCAATCAGTCCACATGATGACAGAATATATTGGATCAAACTCCGGAGCCAAAAACACTCGCGACTTGCTTCATGAATCGCTAGTATTTCGGCATGATTAGAGGATGTTGCTGCAATCGTCTGTTTTTTGGACCTCCATGATATAGCTGTACCACCATATGTGAATAGGTATCCTGTTTGAGATATCCCTTTATGTGGATCAGACAAGTATCCAGCATCTGCATAGCCAACTAGTTGTGATTTGGATCCATAGGGATAAAACAATCCCATATCAACCGTTCCATGAAGATATCGAAAGATTTGCTTGATTCCACTCCAATGTCTTCTAGTTGGAGAGGAACTATACCTTGCTAGTAAATTCACTGCGAATGATATGTCAGGTCGCGTATTATTAGCAAGATACATTAGCGCTCCAATGGCACTAAGATATGGTACTTCAAGACCAAGGATATCTTCATTTTCTTCCTTGGGACGGAATTGATCTTTTTCCACATCTAAAGATCTTACAATCATTGGAGTACTTAATGGATGTGACTTATCCATATAAAATCTCTTCAATATCTTCTCTGTGTATGTTGTTTGATGAATAAAGATCCCATTTTTTATATGCTCGATCTGCAGGTCGAGGCAAATTTTAGTCTTTCCAAGATCTTTCATCTCAAACTCTTCTTTTAGAGTTTTTATAATTGTTGAAATCTCTTCAGGAGTTCCAATGATATTTAAATCATCAACATACACAGCAATTATAATGAATCTAGATGCAGATTTCTTTATGAAAACACATGGATAGATATCATCATTCTTAAATCTTTTTTTAGCCAGATACTCAGTAAGACGATTATACCACATTCGTCCAGATTGCTTCAGACCATATAAAGATCTTTGAAATTTAACTGAGTATAATCCCTGTGAATATTCATTGGATGGTTTAGATATCTTTAGTCTTTCATGGACTTTCATATAGATATCCCAATCTAATGAGCCGTATAAATAGGCTATTACCACATCTATTAAATGCATATACAGTTTATGATATGCAGATAAACTGATCAAATAACACAATGTCATCGCATCCACTACAAGGGAATACGTTTTTTCATAATCTATACCGGGCCTTTGTGAAAAACCTTGTGCCACAAGTCGGGCTTTGTAGCACACAAATTCATTTTTCTCATTTCGTTTTCTCACAAATACCCACTTGTATCCAACAGGTTTTACATCTTCTGGTGTACGGACTACAGGTCCGAAGACTTCACGTTTTGCAAGTGAGTCTAATTCAGCCTTCATGGCTTCTTTCCATTTTGGCCAATCATTCTTTTGTCGACATTCTTCGACTGATCTTGGCTCAAGATCCTTACTTTCATGCATGATATTTAATGCCATATTATATGCAAATATTTCATTGATAATTGTCTTATTTCGGTCCCATTTCTCTCCTGTAAAGACATAATTTATCGAGATCTTGTCATTTTCACAATGTTCAGGTACCTGAACGTCATCTGGCATTAAAACTATATCAGAATTTTGGACAACTGTAGGTATCTCTACTATGTCTTTTTCAACAGGAATATTATTTACCTCTTTTCTCTTTCGAGAATTTTTGTCTTTGGAACCGACAAGCCTGCCACGCTTCTGGCATGTATTTGCTTTGGTGGCAATTTGTCTAATTGGGACATCAATTTGAATTGGGGCATTTTCCGATGGTATATACGACTTGGTTATCCTCTTTGTATCGAAAAATGCATCAGGCAATTCATTTGCTATTCTTTGCAAATGTATAATCTTTTGAACTTCTAGTTCACATTGCCCTGATCAAGGATCTAAATGCATCAAGGATGATGCATTCCAATTAAGTTCCTTTTCAGGAAATTTATTCTCTCCCCCCTAATGTTAGAAATTTTGATTTATTGAAATGACAATTCGCAAACCGGGCTTTAAATACATCTCCAGTTTGTATCTCAAGATACCTCACTATAGAGGGAGAATCATATCCAACATATATCCCCAATTTTCTTTGGGGTCCCATTTTGGTGCGATTAGGTGGTGCAATGGGAACATATATTGCACACCCAAATATTCTTAAATGGGAAACATTTGGCTGCTGGCCAAAAGCTAATTGCATAGGAGAGAACTGATGGTAACTCGTTGGCCTCAAACGAATAAGTGTTGCGGCATGTAAAATAACATGCCCCCAAACCGAGGTTGGGAGATTTATTCTCACAAGTAAGGGTCTAGCAATTAATTGGAAGCGTTTAATAAGTGATTTTGCTAACCCATTTTATGTGTGAACATAAGCTATTGAATGTTCAACACTTATTCCATTAGCTATACAATAAGCATCAAAAGCTTGGGAAGTAAATTCACTAATATTATCAAGACGAATTGCTTTGATTGGGTTTTTTGGAAATTGTGCTTTTAATCGAATAATTTGAGCCTGTAATCTCGCAAACGCCAGGTTGCGAGAAGATAATAAGCACACATGTGACCATCTCGAAGATGCGTCTATTAGGACCATAAAATATCTAAAAGATCCACATGGTGGATGAATAGGTCCACATATATCACCTTAAATCATTTCTAGGAATTCAGGGGACTCAAATCCAATCTTTACTGGTGATGGCCTTAAAATTAACTTTCCTTGAGAACATGCAGCACAACAAAATTCACTAAATTTAAGAATCTTCTGGTTCTTTAGTGAATGTCCATGGGAGTTTTCAATAATTCTCCTCATCATAGTTGTTCCCGGATGACCCAATCTATCATGTCAAGTTATAAATTCATTTGGGCTAGTAAACTTCTGGTTTACAGTGGCATATTATTCAATTGCACTAATCTTGGTATAATATAACCCAGATGAAAGTGAGGGCAACTTTTCTAATATAACCTTTTTATTTAAATCATGAGTTGTGATACATAAATACTCATGATTTCCCTCATTCATAGTCTCAATATGATATCTATTTCGACGAATATCTTTAAAGCTCAACAAGTTTTTTCTAGACTTGGTAGACAACAGTGCATTATTTATTATGAATTTTGTTCCTCCAAGAAACAAAATTATAGCTCTTCCAGAGCCTTCTATCACATTGTCTGAGCCAATAATAATATTAACATATTCTTCTTTTGGCACAAGATGGGTAAAATATATATCACTTTTGAAAATGGTGTGCAAACTTACACTATCCGCAAGGCAAACATCTTCACTATATGTCCTTGTCATTCTCTTCAAAGACAAATAATAATAAAATGAGTAGTAATACATGCACAGTCAAATTAAATTTTTGATTGAAATTATTTTTTTAAGAAATACTGTACATAAAAATAATGTCATATACTAAAATTTTATTTTAAAACATGACACATTTAATGATTTCAAAATTCATAAGCATTAATATTTCATTATTTATATACATCATATTTGAAACTTAAATGCATAGAAAATAAAACTTAACAATAAGTTCTTTACATTATTTATTTACATGGATACTTAACAATCCCACGTATTAAACTATTCCATCATTGATCAAATGACCAATATTTTCTTCAGGATCCTCAAAGAAATTGGATACATCATAATGAGTGGTAGAATTTTCAACATCATTTGAAACAAAATTCGACTCTTTTTCCTTGTTGTCCTTTTTCAAAGATGCCTGGTAAAGATCGACTAGGTACCTTGGGGTATGACAGGTACGTGACCAATGGCCCTTTCCACCACAACGGAAACACTTATCCTCTGTTTATTTATTCTGCCCGATATTTCTTTCTTTATCCCACTTCTGGTGAGATCCTCTCTTTTGAACATAATTCTTTTTTCTTCCATAATTTTTCTTGTTATTAAAACCTTGCCATTTACATCTTCTAGAGTAATTTGTCGTATTTACTTCAGGAAATGGGGCGGCGCCAGCTGGGCGCGCTTCATGATTTTTCAAGAGCAAGTCATTGTTGCGTTCAGCAACAAGAAGGTAAGAAATTAACTCAGAATAATTTTTAAACACTTTTTCTCGATACTGCTGCTGCAGAAACACATTCGAGACATGAAAGGTTGAGAAAGTTTTCTCTAACATATCATGGTCAGTTATCTTTTCCCCACATAATTTTATTCGTGAGGTGATTCGAAACATTACAGAATTATATTCATTTATGGATTTAAAATCCTATAGACGCATGTGCGTCCATTCATATCGGGCTTGAGGAAGTATCACCATTTTTTTATGATTGTACCTTTCTTCAAGGTCTTTCCAAAGATCTGCAGGATCTTTTAATGTGAGATATTCATTTTTCAATCATTCGTCAAGATGACGACGAAGAAAAATCATGGCTTTGGCTTTATCCTTCTGGGATGCATTATTTTCAGCCTTAATTGTATCTCCAAGATCAATTGAATCAAGATGGATTTCAACATCTAATATCCATGATAAATAATTGTTTCTAGATATATCAAGAGCATTGAATTCAAGATGAGAGAGTTTCGACATAATGAAAATTTGTTACCTGAGTCTTCCTAAAAATTTGATCAGAGTCTTGTTGTAGAATAAATAAGGAAGAGAAAATAGATATAAAATAAAGAAACATAAATAGATAGCCTTAGTATTAATATTATATCTACCAATATAATTACTCAATATAATAAAGATAATTCATATATTTAAATATATGTAGCAATGTAAAGAGAGGAAGCTGTGTATAGAAAGAGAGAGAATAGTATTTGTTATTAATTACTTTTGTAATAGTGTATTCCTTTTACCCCGAACATGTTTTTATAGTCATACAAGGTTTCGCTTTTCAAACTTCATAAATATTGTTTTTAAGGTTTCACTTTTCAAACTTTATAAATATTGTTTTGTCTATAACTTGCTTCTTTCAATATGAAAAAATTGTTGATAAAATAAGTTAAATAATTAATTTTAAATTTAAAAATTAAAAAATTAAAAAATTTTAAATATTTTAAAATGACTGTAAAAAATAATTTTGAGAAAACTTACCCATCAAGCAAAATATACGCCGACTATAAAACCCCCCACACAACTCCTAATATCTCTCTCCCAAGCCTCCCACACCACGCCGTCCTCTCACCCTGCCGTCCACGCCGCACTATTTCATTGTGCTGCTCTCTCTCCCGATCCCCATGCCGTGCCGTTCCGAATCGTCGCCGTCCAGCGTCGCCACCGCGACACCGCTGAACTTGTCGGAGGAACCTCGCCCATCGCCCGTGAAGCAGGCTGCCGCAGCCACCGCCTCCACAGGGCAAGAAGGGCCAGGAGCTGCACGCCGTCCTCTCACCCTGCCGTCCACGCCGCACTGTTTCGTCGTGCTGCTCCCTCTCCCGATCCACATGCCGTGCCGTTCCGAATCATCGCCATCCAGCGTCGCCTCCGCGCCACCGCTGAACTTTTCAGAGGAACCTCACCCATCACCCGTGAAGCAGGCTGCCGCAGCCACCGCCTCCACAAGGCAAGAAGGGCCAGGAGCTGCAGGCGCTGCTGCACTGCGACAACCGCCTCCACGATGCATGCAATGCTCGGGAAGGAACGAACGGCCAGGAGCTGCGAGCGACGCTGAAGAGGAAAACCGTCGCGCGGGATACCGCGCTGCAGCTCTTCTTTTAGCGTCTGCTGCCGTATGTACATGGACATGGTTGATCTAGGCTTTGACGATTATGTTTACTAGTTTTGAATGTTTCG
Source organism: Arachis ipaensis (assembly GCF_000816755.2). Classification (NCBI taxonomy): domain Eukaryota; kingdom Viridiplantae; phylum Streptophyta; class Magnoliopsida; order Fabales; family Fabaceae; genus Arachis; species Arachis ipaensis. The sequence continues at coordinate 5,091,882 of NC_029786.2, read as the reverse complement.
TTTTTTTTGGTTGCCTTTGTCTTTTGATGTGCCTTTTATTTTTGGAGCTACCATAAAGTTGCCAATTTCATCTTATTTTGTGGTTGTTATTGATTTAAAAGCGTATTATTAAAAGTGTTGTTTAAAGAGAAAGTGTTGTCCTTAATCGTTAATTTGGCTCTGATACCAATTTTTTAATTTCGACTTTTTTTTTAATTCTTCTTTCGAAATTTTTACTAACTCTTCGTATTTTGCTTCAAATAAGTTTATAATTTGTATAGATTCAATAATTTACAACTTCATAATCTAGAATAGCTGTAATTTCTCTTGTATTTGTTAAATGATTATTTATTACTAGTCCTTTATGTATATTTATAATTCTGATTTCATATTTATAGTTTTTTTAATTATATTCTAATTTCTATTATAAAATCTTTTATTTGTTTATAATTTCTTAAATCCTCAAAAACTTCTTTTTATTTCTACACTTTCTCTTGTCTCCATCTTTTCTTGCAACAGTTTTAATTCTTTTAAATCGTAATATGGTTTTCCAGACATTTATAAATTTCCTATATTTGATTCTAACTTGTTTATATTTATTCTTATTTCTATCCTTTTTATTATAAGGTCATCAATTTCGACCTGAAGATTGTTTAATTCTCTTTTATACTCCTCTATTTTATTTTTTAATTTTTTCGCTCTTTTCCTTTTTATTTTATTTTCTGGTTTTTCAATCTTTTTATGCCTCATAAATTAGGTAATCTTATTATAATTCCTAAAATAGTTTTGTTTATCATTATTTATTTTAGAATTTCTGCAAACTCTATCATTGATTCATCACTATTTTTCAGAGATTCTATTAATTTTTCTAGCTCTTCAACTTCCCTTTTTAACTTGTTATAGATTATTTTTAGAGTTTTAAATGCTCTTTGATTTATTTCAGAAAACTGCAAATAATTCAAACGATTTTCTCTTTCAAAGAGCTCTTGTTTTTTTATCTTGATAAGTTACATATATTTCTTCCTTATTTATTGTCATAATTTAGTATTTAGGGTTTCATTTAATTTTTCGACCTTTTTTGTTAATTCCTTTATTTCAGAATTTTCTTCTTTAATTTTTAATTTAGATAAACTTAAAGGACTATTGATTTTAGATTCTCTTATTTGAAAATTTGATGAAACCGATCTTTTTTATGGTTCTTTTAATAATAGAATTGGGTTTTCAATAGCTTTATATTTTGGTATTTCTGTTTTTACAATTTTCTGAAATAATTCATCAACATAAATTCTTTCTCTATTTTTAAATATTATACTATGATGGCTATTTGTTAAAGCATAATTTATTGCATATGTAATTGAAAATGGTTCATCATCTTATTCCATTAAACTTTTTCTATGAAATTTATAAGCTAAACTTATAGATCTACCAAGATTTTCAGTTGATAAAGGTATAGCATATCCAAGATGGGCATTAAATTTAACATTTACATTTGTCAAATTTCCATGAACAATTCCAATTATTTGATCTATTGGGTCATCAGTAATTCTTTTGTCACAGATTGCTAAACTTATTGGTAAATTAATTCCTTTCATATATGTAGATTTGATTAAAACTTGTATGGTACTAATATGAATCCATCCAATTTTAGATCTTTTCTGTTGATCCTTAATTTTCTCAATCTGTTTACTTAATTCTTCATCGTTTATTAAAGCTATTTCAAGTTTTCCATTAGCAGATTTTATTTTTACAGGGGCTTCAAGTTGAATTTTTTCATAGTATATTATATTTTTTCTATTAAAAACTTCTTTTAAAAGACTTTGTTTATTAAAATTTTCATTTGATTTGAGATTTAATTCTATTTTTAGAACAACCTGTTTTTCATTATCTAATAAAGCAGTTAATCTATAATAATCAGATTCTTCCGTTAATTCTAAGCTTTCTAAATAATTCATAACTAAGAGATTAGGACAAAGACGTACCTTTCTGGAGAAAAACTTCCTTTATTTAGTATATTTTACATAAGGTGTTTTTATCTCCAGAGGGGAGATTGTAGATATTAACTCCAGAGGAGAGTTTAAAACTATTTTTTCCTAAGGGAATTCTTTTGTCAGACTACAGAATTGCCTTGGCATCTTCCTCCTTGCTCTCTAGCATATGAGTACTCTTAGCCTTTTGCTTTCTGTTTTCTGATACATTCTACAATTGCCTAAGCAATCTATTTATAATGGTTGGGTCTGATGGACAATTCCCATCCTTACCCTTCTTATGACGTTATTGCTTACGTCATTGTTTATTATCTTGCACCAGCTACATTGTTGGTGCTCTATGACCTAAGCGCTTACGTCATTATGCAATAATGTTGAGGGATGCTTCAGATGCGCTGTCCTCTTCTTTTATCATGTGGATGGATGCACTGTCTTCTTCTTTTATCATGTGGATGGATTCCATTTCATTATTGCTTTCTTCAGATATTTCCGAGGCACATAGCTGGTACTTGTGGTCTTCTCTGTCTTTTATCAAATAGCAGAGATTCTTTTTTATCCCTTCAGGGAGCTTTTCTAAGAGTCCGGATAGATTGTAGAATGCAGATTCGAATTTCACCAAGAGTCTCATCTCTCTTTCTTCAATTTTATTTCTTTTACTTGACACAAGCAGAGTATTTCTGCTTTTATAATTAATTCTTGTGTGAGATTCCCTTGTTATTTTTTGAGTTCTTTCAAAGACCCTCGCTAATGTGCTAGCTAGTCTTCCTTCATGACTGTAGCTTGCTAAATCTTGAATTTGATCAATTGGTTGAAAGTTTCCTGGAAAGACGGACATGAATATTACTTGGTGTGCTGGAACTAAGCATTCTTCTTCTTCACTAAAAATAGGTTGACTATTTATAAATTTTAGGGATATATCCCTTGGATTTACATTGTCAATCATATTTTTAAATCTCTTTACTGTATCAACGAATCCTGCAAGAAACTCACTAATAATTTTTAGATCATTAAAAATTAAAATTGTATCAATTAATCCATACTGAAAAAACTAATAAGTGTCAGATGGGGAAGCCTCTGGAAAAATAACCAGCTTTGTTAGCTGTTCTTTGGCGATAGGATAGTACCCCAAACTTGCCCTTTTTTCTTCGGTCCAATTCAGGACTATATTAAGTGTTTATCTGAGATTTGATCTACAGACCCTTTTCTTTTCCTTGATTTCAGCCCTTGTAGGAATGTTTCTCATTATTCCTGTTCTCTGGGCTTGAACTGGAGCTTTATCTGCTCTTTTTAGGGTTTGCTCTGGATGAAGAGCTTCATATTCCCTGAAGGATTCCTTTGCCTCTTCTAGTGTTAAAAATCCTCCTTTATGAACTATCTTTGATTGATGTGTGAATGGTGCTGCTTTTTTCCAGGCATCATATACTCCTTTCATGGAGCCATTATAAATTACATAATATTTTTTGTCTTGTGTGGATTTTTTAATAATTTCAGCAATTGTTTTATTTTCTGAAATTTTTTCTTCACCTGGTTTGTCCACCATGCTTGGCTGGCTGAACTCTGATGGTTTTGGTTGTTGTGTTGATTTCATTGCTTCAATGGCCTTCTTGAGGGATTGGATCTGTGTTCTTATTTGCTGACAATGCTTGCATTCTTCGAGTTCTTGCTGATATTTTTGAATTTCTTGATTTAATACGTTTAAACGAATTCCATTCTCTTGTTAATGTATCTGCAATAATATTTTTGTCACCCTTAATATATTCAATTTTTATTGGAGATTGTAACAAAAATAATTGCCATCTTACCAATCGCCCATGATTATAATCAACTTTTAAATTGTATCGAATGAAACCTGTTAGGTAACTTGAATCTGTCCTTAATGTAAATTCTTTGGGTAGTAAATTAATTTTCTATTTTTTAAGAGATTTAATTGCTGCTAGAGTTTCTTTTTCATGAGTAGTATATCTCTGTTCTGTTGGAGTAAAAGTCCCTGAAATATACCTGCAAAGTAATTCCTTTGGGGAATATTTAGAATCTAGTGATTCTTTTTCTTGTTCCAAACTTTTTATAGCTTTCTTAGCTTTTAGACATCCTGACCAGGTTATGTCTGAAGCATCTATTTCTACTATTAAGTAGTCGTTTTTTTCTGGAATATAAAGTTCCGGATGCTTTTCACATAATTCTTTGATCCTTTGAATTTGCATACTATCTTTTTCTTCCCATTTCTATTCTTTTTTAGTACTTATTTTTGGAAATAAGTTTTTAGTGTATTCTGTTATATTCTTTAAAAATCCTTGATCAGAAATATAATTTATACACCCTAAAAATCTTTGTAATTATTTTCTATCTTCTATTTTATTAGGAAATAAATTTACCTTTTCTAAAATATTTGGTTGAAGTTTTAACTTTTCCTGAGTGGATAAAATTAACCCAAGAAACTCTATTTCTTGTCTTGCAATTTTTGCTTTCTTTTTGCTAAGAACTAATCCTTTTTCTTTACTAAAACTATTAATAATTTTTGAAGATGATCTTCTTTATCCTGTTTTGTAAAAATTAATATATCATCAATGTAAACTAAAATAAATTCATTTAATTCTTTTAAATTTTTTCCATAAATCTTTGATAGATACCTGGGGCTTGTTTTAATCCGAATGGTAAAACATTCTATTCATAGAGCAACACACTTGTTGATTCTTTTATTGGGCAAGTAAAAGCAGTTAATTTCTTTGTTTCTTCGTCTAAACGAAGTTGCCAATATCCTGATTTTGCATCAAGAGATGAAAACCAAGTTGCTCCCTTGATTTTTTTCTAAAATAGAATCTTTTCTTGGAAGTTTATGAGCATCACCAACAGTTGCTTCATTCATTTTCTTATAATTAATTACCATTCTTCGTTTTCCCCTTTTAATTTCATTATTGTTTTCGACATAAAAAGCTGGAGCCGCATGAGGACTTTTACTTAATCTTATAATTCCTTTTTGCAAAAGATCTTTACATTCTAATGAGAACTCTTCTCTATCTCTTGCGGAATAAAGAATTTTATTTGGAACATTTATTTCTTTTGTAGGATCTTTTAATTTAATACTTACTAATTCTTTATTTGTATTTTTAATATCTAAAGGATTTTCAGCGCAAATTTCATCCAAAAGTTCTTCTATTTTTATTTCAAGATTATTTTTTGGGATATTTATCTGAAAATATAAATTTAAATAACATGTTTCTAATATAGAAAATATTTTAAATTTTAAAATCTTATCTATAGTAGTAGTTGGTATCTTTATACGTTTTGATTTTTGATTTATTGAAGAATCGTGTGGAGCTTTTAAAATTATGTATGTTAATTCTTGAATGAATGGATGATATAACTTTAAGAAGTTATTTTCTATGATAAAATCCATCCCAGAATCTATCATATATATAGATGGAACAATAAACCTATAATTTTGAATAAATATTTCAACCATTTCTGCTTTTTGGTCAATTTTATGTATTGATTTGTCAGCTATTCTAACTCTTAATGGTTTCTTTAATTTTTTCCAATCAAGTTTTATATTTGTACTAGCAAAGCATTGTGTTGCTCCAGTATCTATGAAAGCATTTATAAACTTTTCTGTTATTTTTATAGTAATAAATGTGGCATTATTGCTCAGTCTCTGAGTCTGTTTCTGAGACATATTCAAAAATATAGTCTAAGTTATCATCTGATTCTTCTAATGATTCCATGAAACAAGACTTAGCAATTTCTAATTGTTTGGTAAGGTCTTTTTTATCCTTCTTTTTTGGACATTCATTTGCATAGTGTCCTTCTTCTTGGCAATACCAACACTTACAATTTTCTTTTTTATTTGGGCAATAGTTATTTTTTGTTTTTTATTGTTATTTCTTTTTCTAAAATACCTCTTTTTTCTCCAGTTTGGATAGTATTTTCTTTTTCTAAATTGATATTTTCTTTTTCTTTGAAAATTTTTATTAAGACCATATTTTGAGGTATTTTTTCATTATCCTGACAGCAAATTCTAATTATATTTTCAAATCTTTTTTTAGTTGCTTCTTGCATACAACGTTCTTTTATTTCCTCTCTTATTGCAGAAGTTGCTCTGTCAAAATTATTTTCAATTGTTCCTCTATTTATTTCTCTTATAAATCTTTCCATTATAAATTCATTAGCAGGGTATGGAAGTTTTGTTATATACATACTAAGATAATGGTTTTTATCTTCTTCTTTTAGTTTATAATAATGTATTCTGTATTCACATATGTAAGATTCCACATTACATAAATCATATATTTGAATATTAGATAAATGGTTTTTTGCTTCTTGATATTCTTTATTATAGACTTCTTGTCTATGATCTATAATGTTTTTTCCAAAAAATTCTTTATATAGAATCATCATTATATGTAATATTTTATAGTAAACTGTTGTTTTTGTTGCTAATTCTTCTATTATTTGGTTTTCTATTGATGTCATGTAATCTCTTACAGTTCCTTTAGTATGAAACCCTATATAATTCCAGATATCTCCTCCCGATAATTCACTAAGTTTTGGATTAGTAAAGGCTTCTAATAAGAAGGAATTCAACCAGTTCTCGAAAATTTGTTTTTCATTCTTTTTACAGTCTAAATCGAGCATTCTTTCTCCTTCCGTTTCCTGGATTTTAGGAACGTACTTTGATGGTATTTTTGTATACTTTGAATTTTTATTTATAAATCCCTTTTTAAAAGCATAATTTTCAAAATCTGTTTCCCATTTAAATTGAGATTGATTATCCTTAGATGTTCCAGCTTCATTTTTTACTTGTATTGGAATTGCTGGTTCTTCATCACTTGAATAATCTAGGATGTGTTCTTCATTTTCTATATTTTCAGAATTTACTAATTCTTCTTCTATTTGAAATTCTTGTTCCATAATATTATTTTCTTGAGCCATTTTTAATTGTTTAAAAAGCATTGTAACTTCTTCTAATTTTTCTTCAATGTTCATAATTTTAATGGTGGTTTTACTTTTAGTTTTGTTATGTTGTCTATATTTTGAATTTTTTCTTCTTTGGGATTCTCTTTCTGAAAATATTTATTTAATATCTGTTTAATTTCGTTTATATTAGATTCCTCTTTTTTCTTATTTTTTTGAAATTTTATGGATACTAATATTTCTTCAAACATATCTACTATAGAATTTAATTGTGGGTTAAAAGTATGATAGAGATGTGGGGAATCATTTCCATGGTAGTATTTTTTAGAAATTCCATGTGAAATATAAGTTTTTTCAAGTTTTTGAAGTCCTTCAATAAAACTTATAGTAAAATAAAGATTTTGAGAAAAATCATTTTGTATTGATTTTTAAGAATTCGGTGTCATTACAATTAACATTAGTTAAAATCATTAGTTTTTGATCTATTAATTTTGATAATTTAATTATTTCTTCTCTTAAATCTTCTAATTTACTTTTTTTCATTAGGCGACGCTTTTCTCATAAAATGCTATGGTTTTAAGTGTTATGTAGTTAAAAGTGTGGTTTTAGAATGTATAGTTTAGATTTTGCCACATAAGCGTCTTTAGAAAAAGTTGTTTTTAGGATCTTTATTTGAGTGGTGCCTTTTATTTTTAGATTTTAAATATATTTTTTATGAAAATTCAGGTGCACAGTAATAATTGAGAACCGGTTAGATGATTTTTATATTTTTAAATTGTTTTAAATATTTTGTTTTTATTATGTTTTTTTTTTCTTCTTGTTGTTATATCTGTTTCTATTTTAGATATTCTTTTTAATTACGTTTTTTTTATAGGTTTTGACTTTTGAATGGTTCTTTTTACTTGTAGTGAATGTTTTTTTCTTAACTACTTTTGGTTTTTGACACTCATGCTAAGATTCTTCATCCATGGCACTAGCTACTACTCAACCAAAAATTCCATACATAAAACATATATGAGATACCCTACATATTATGTTACACTCATGGCTGTTCAAGAAGAAATATCAACTTCAGCTTTATAAAGTTGTAGGCGTGCAGCATATAAGGTTGCTAGTTACTGACTAGGTCAAATTTTGCAACATCGTCGTCACAAAACTAGGTCTAACTTCTTAAAATTTTCAAAAGAAAAATTTTGCTTTTCTTTTCACACTTGCCACTGCCTCGTGCTCTAAGTTGCGATCAATCAAGCAAAATACATCAATAATTTATACTCGTTGACCAACACTATCTCTTTCTTGTTTTCTTTAATCACATGTATTATATTTATGAGTGGGGCTACCCTGGGTCCAGGATATCCCACCTTGGTATTGGCAATATGTTCATGTCCCTCTATATCTCTATTGCTGCTATATATGCTTCTAAACCCAGGTATGCAAAAACCCATGTGTGTATATATATATATATATGTATATATATGTGTGTGTTTTTTCCTAACAAAGGATTTGTTTTTTCTAGCTTATGTTACTCCTCAATTCGGCATATTAAAAATTAATTTATCACAGATCAAAATTTTATTTAAAATTTGTAATTGGTTAATAAATTATTACGTATATAATGCAAATTCGAATTTCAATTCTTACTTAAATAGACTAGTGAGATAATTACTAGACTGTTCAAGTTTATTTGAGATTTGTTTTAATTTAAAATTGTTGTACATACTTTGAGAATTCAAAGATTAAATTATATCCGTTATTTAATAATGCATTATCGAGATACGAAGAAAGATGGCGAAAATCCCAATTAAGTGAAGGAATTATCACAACGAAAAGATTCTAAATTTTACTAAATAGCTGCTAACTGGCAATGCTAGGGGCACAGAAATTATTTTTAATATGAAAGTAGAGATGATGTTTTGTTTAAATATTGACATTTGAAATGTATTATAGTATTATAAAAATATTCAATACGTTTCTGTGTATTGGCTGAAATGTGTGTTCAAAATTCACCAATGTATAATTACACCCAATAATTTCATTTTTAACAAAAACATGTATAAAAAAATTAATCCTAAAAAAGTGTATTATTTTTTGAAAAAGTCTAAGAATCTAGCCAACACTTAACCAATAAAATAAAAATAAGTAATTCTCTACTATTAAATAAAATTTTACATCATTAAATACATTATTAATAATTAATTAATGGCTACTACTCACAAAATCTAAAATCTACTTACATTATTAGTAGTAGTGCCTCATGCTTGCTTGCTCTCTCTCTCTCTCAATAATTAACAATGGACGTCATTGTGAGTATTATTTCGGGTAGCTTCCGTTATCTGGTATCGCTTCCGCCAGGTGACGATGGTGGCGAGTGGCTGAAGGAAATGAGAGGGAACCTGGGACTCATGGCAACCGTCATTGCAACAATGGCATTTCAAAACGGTCTCAACCCACCCGGCGGCGTTATTCAAAACGGCGACAACGGATCCGTCGCTTGTCCGTCACCAATTGCCCACGGTCAAGCATGTCCAGGTCAATCCGTTTACGCTGCAGTTGACCGTCACGGTTACTCCGGGTTCATGCTAACTAACTCTATCTCCTTCTTGTTTTCAATCACCACGTGCATATTGGTCATAAGCGGAGTTCCTCTGGGTCCAGGGTACCCAACCCTGGTGCTTGCAATGCTCATGTCCTTCTCTCTCATCCTTCTTGCCGTGTCTTACACGCTCGGTGCTTTTCTTCTCAATCCGCGTATTCAGAAAACTCACGCCGGATTTCGCGTTTTTATCTATGTGTTTGTCACGTTTCTGGTGGTTTTACTTTCTTTGCGATTTGTTGCTTTGATACTCGCCGTTCGGCGCGTGAAGAAAAAAGCTGATACCACTCCCGCACTTCCCAGCCAATGAGGACGTAGAGTTGGTTACGTTGCTTTGGAGAGTGTGATGTGAGTTGCCAATTGCTGGAGAGTGGAGACTTCTGCTAATTTGTAATGGTTGTAATAATATCATAATAATGTTTTGTTTTGATTTCTTGTGATGGATTATGCACTTCCTCACTTGCCTTCTTTGGCTTATGTGATGACTATTATTTTGGAGAATTAGAATTAACTAACTCCAAATACAATATCCAATTGAATTGTTCTTGTTCTTGCCATGCACATGTTCTGTTTGATGAAATGCTTCACTGGTTTGGAAGGTTCTTACTTCTTACCCAACCCGAGAGGCCTGCACTTCTATTTGGGCTCCATAAATGTATATCTGGCTCTAGTGTTCTTGTATAGAACCTAAGAGGAATGCCACTAGGACATGGAGAAGTATTTGTTCTGCAAAGGATCGTCTAATTTTAACCTGGGCATTGAAAATTCTTCTCTTTGGTTTTCAAATTGATTGAGTGGAGGACCTATTGGTGCCAGAGTTCCTGTTATTAATATTGTGAGTAGTCATATGAGGGTGAGGGGTATTTGGATTTACAATCAATGGAACTTGCAGCATCTATATACAAGTATTCCCCAAGATATCACTCTTCTAACAGCACCTTGTTCTGATTTGGAAGACACTTGGGTTTATAAACCAAAAGCATCAGGTTTCTTATGTTACATCTTCAGCTTATTATTGGCTCCTTAAGAAGAACAGAGAGATTGATGTGCATATAGATTGGCATTGTCCGGAGATAAATTTTGTTAAAATCAATTTAGATTGGCAGCATCAATGCCCTTGGGACCATGGTTGAGTGTGGAGTGGTGGTTTGGAATATCGAATGGGAGGGCGAACTGTCTAGCCAAGATGGTTGTGGATGCAGCTGTTGTGTGCAACAGTGCAAGGACTGAAATGAACCCCCTAGTCAGGTTCTTCCTCTCCTGTATCTCGATTATGTCGTAGACTAATCTTCTGTTTTCTTTGTTTTTCTTCTCTTTATATTACCAATAGAAGATAGTTTTTACTTTTTAGTGAGTTCATGATGGTACTCTCTTACACCCTTGAAAGCTTGAGAACTTGAATGGTCATCAAAGAATTAAATACCATGTGATAGAAAGCAAATTCTGTCACATTTGTAAGAGTAACAGGGGATGCACAACCTGTCTCACATTTTATGCTCTACCACTTAAACTTGTATCATTAGAAGCGTCAAGTTATTATATTCACTGCCTTCTTATATTGAAGAAGTTACAATCAGTAATTCTTGTTTAAATTTGATTTTTCTCTATCATATGGAACACATGTTTTACTTTTGAGAGTGCATGTACATATGTAACATAAATTAAACAAAGTGAATGAGAAAGAAACAATAAACATAGCAGAATGATGAGATCACTGGGACGAAGAGGAGAAATAAAATAGTGTCTACCACATTGTACCATATATATTGAAACTATTTCACTTAATTATATTATAAATACATAGTTGATCCAAATTTTTGTTAGCATATATTTGAAGTTTGTGAAAAGAACTTACACAATAATGCTTAACAAGAACTGGAAGTTTCATCAAAGTCACATTAACCCTTTCTCTAAGTCAATTTCTTCTATTGTTGTTGAACTTGTCTCATGTTCATTGCTATAAGATATATCTGAATATTGTGAGACAAGTCTTTCAGGAGAAAATAAGACTGGTTTTGGAGGATATGGTATTGACTCAAGTGATCCTTCTAACATGTCTATTACTTTACCCATAGAAGGCCTATCCAATGGATTTGGTTGAATACACCATAAGCTTACTAAAGTCATTTTCATTACCATGCCATTTTCTTCTTCTTTGTCAAGCAAACACCTTGTAGGAATATTTCCTTTCTCAAGATCTTTGTAGATCCAATCTGGAAAGCAAAGTTCATTGGTATGTGATTCTTTACTTTCATAGTAGTTATGTCTTCCTCCAATAATTTCAAGAATCAACATACCATAACTATATACATCAGATTTGTGAGAAACACCACCATATGTTCGACTAAAAACTTCTGGTGCAATGTATCCTGGAGTTCCTCTTGTACCTAATATAGATACAATACTTTGATCTTTCTTACATATTTTAGCCAATCCAAAATCTGCAATCTTGGGGCAAAAATGTTCATCTAAAAGGATATTTTGAGGTTTAATATCAAGATGTAAAATTTTTGTATTACATCCTTGATGCAAATATTCTAACCCTCGAGCAATGCCAATTGAGATTTGGTACCAGGTGTTCCAATCCAAATTATAAACACCATTAGAAGACTCTTTTTTATAAGTAAACTTATCTAAAGAGTCATTGTGCATGAATTCATAAACCAATGCTCGTTTATTCTTCTCATAACAAAATCCCAAAAGTGAAACAATGTTCATATGAGATGTTCTGCTAATGATAAAAACTTCATCTATAAATTCTTCCACACTTCCCTTTGACTCTTTCAGTATTTTTACTGCCACCTGTTGACCATCAGCTAAACTTGCTTTATACACAATGCCATATCCTCCTTCTCCTAATTTTTCACTAAACAACTTTGTCATTTTTTTCACTTCTTTATAAGAATATCGCTTAAGACTCAGAGAACTGTAACTTTTGATGAGATTTTCAACATAATGATCAACGTGCTTTCTTTTTCTCCTTAACACTATCTTTTGTACTAAACCTAAACGCCTCTTACGGTTAAAAACAATCACTCCAAAGATTACAATAATTCCAACAACACTACCTGCAGCACCAGCACCTGCGTATATGCAATGACGTGAAGAATAATTACAAATAGAGTAATGCTATTTGAATAACGTTATATTTGACACAAGAGAGGATTCTTAATTTTTTTCGTTTTAATTTTCAAAATTTTAGAAGAAATTTCCATTTTGTTTTTTGAAAAAGGAAAAGATAAATCAGAGAGAGAGAGAGGAGATAATGAAAGTAGATAGAAACTTATATTTTGTATATTCCGTAGGAAAATATTTCCAAGAAGCATACATACACAACAGAAAAATTTAGTTAAGCAACTATCAAAACTTGAAAATGATCCTACACTTTTGAAATCAAGTTAGAGCTACCATATGAGATGTTGAAGCCAATATCAAGGATCAATATAATTGTGGCCATTGTATACCTGCGAGTCTATCTATTCACAATTCATAAGCCTATATATTTACTACTCATGTCCCATTAACAAAGATCTGTCATTCTCATGTGATTTACCATATGCATCTAATCTCTTTAATTTTAACCAATCATACTAAGTGTATACAAAAGATTAGCTACTAATAAATCATAAGATATAAAAATATGTATTTGACATCTCATAAAATATTTTATCATACTGCTGGAAACATGTTTGATCATTCTTCTATTGTATTATTCTAGTTGCTGATTATTTAATATATGCAAATACATGATGACTAACTTTTAGTTTACATGAATTATTTTTTTAATTTTTAGCATGCAAGATTGCAGTTGGTGTACGTAGATTAGAGCGTACCTAATTTAATCCAAAGAGGTGTGGTTCTAGATGCGGTTGGCCTTGCTCTATTAGTAGGACTGGGAGGAAGTGCAGATGGATGAGGAGGACTTGCTTTGGGTGGAGAATTTCTATCAACAAAACCATGATTATTTGTAGTATTGAGCGTGATGCTAGAAGAGAATGTGGGAATGATCCCGGATAAGTTGTTGTTGGAGACATCCAGAATCTTGAGTTGTGACAGAGTTGTCAAACTTTCAGGTATTGATCCGCTTAAATTGTTCCCACTAAGATGCAGTTCTCGCAAATCGCTTAAATTGCCAAAGGCAGGCGAGATGGTTCCGGTGAGATTCAGGTTCGTCAAATTGACGGTTCTGATCTTGCCTTGGATATCGCACGTGATGAAACTCCAACGGTTACAGGGATCGTTCCCTCGCCACGTGCGCGCCAACTGAAACGGATATCCAAAGGCCTCAGCAACTTGTAGCAAAGTGGTGACTCTGTAATCACAAGGGCCAGGATGGTTTAAACAGAACCCATTTCCTTCAAGAATTATTGTTTTCACATTCTTGTTGAACGCAGGCATAGGGCCCTGCAGCGAGTTGTTGGCCAAGAAAACCTCCTCCAAATACGAGAGATTGATGAGAGAAGGTGGAACTGCACCCGTTAATTGATTGTTGTCAAGATAAAGTTCTGCCAAGTTGGTGCAGTTTGACAAGTCAGGAATGGGACCCTCAAAGGCGTTCCCGTGAAGCCACACATATTTCAACTGGGTCATGGATGAAAGGAATTCAATTTTACCCGACAACTTTTGGTCGTTGAGATATAACGATCGTAGCTTGAGTAGTTTCGCAAGAGACTTGGGCAACAAGCCAGTGAGGTTGTTATCAAAGAGTTCAAGAATCTGCAAATCGGGGAAGGAATCAAATGTATCTGGCAAGGAGCCAGTGAGGTTTGTAGCGCCGAGATCGAGAATTCGGAGCTCAATGGAGTCAGCCAAATCGACGGGAAATGTCCACGGTTCGAGGTTGGTGTTGGAAGTGAAGGAGAACTGCTGCAAACTTTTTAGACCTTGGAAGCAGCCATGAGGGACGGAGGTGAAGTTGTTGGATTCCAGATGTAGCTCTTGGAGGAGAGAGAGGCCAGCAAAGGAGGGGAGAGGGCCGGTGAGAGAATTGTGACCGAGATTGAGAGTTTTGAGGTTGTGTAAGGAGTTGTTGAGACCGGAAGGGAGCGTTCCGTTAAGAGACATCGAGCTGAGGTTGATGTCAACTACGGTGCGGCCGTCGACACCGTCGGTGCAAATCACACGGCTCCAGTCGCACATGTTGGTGGCGGTGAACCAGTTGGAGGGAGCAGGGGATATAGCCTTCCTAAGCTTCTCCAGATAAGCAGCTTCATAATCCACTAACTCGTTATCCGACAGCACGCACCGCCACAACAACAAGAAGAACAAGAAGAGTGTTGCTAAACCACTAGTGAGAGTTTTGGATTTCAATCTTGGTTGAACCATTTTGGATTTAGATAGATCAGATCTGTGTCAAGCGAGCACCAACTTAACACACGGTTTTTGAGAACCAAGAATGTGGGAAACAGAATAAAAGAAGTCATCAATTCATCGTTTCTTTATGAGGTCGTTTCTAAATTAGAAGTGGTGTGATGATCATTCATGTGGTTGTTAATGACAATGTCGGAGATGATAATTGATTGATTGTTTATGTAATTTTTATTTTGTATATGTTGTGTTTCAGTTGAGTCGTTCCACTTTAGTGCGTGGAACATTCCTTGTTAAAAAAAAAAAATCATAAACTCATATAGTTTATGTCAACATGCATCATGTTATGTATATATATATATAGGTCCAAATATTTTTTTCCATATTTTATATACATATAAATTGAAAATATAATGCCTTTGTTTCGTAGTTGTGGACTTGTGGTGTGGACACTGGACTAGAAAGTTAATCATCATCCATAAACAAATCATTTGGTGTTTCCTAGTTCGTAGTTGACACTAGTGGCGCGGTCAGAACAGTACAGCCATGGAATGCAAAATAGTGAAACTATAATATTTTAGGGTTATTGCTTTATTCCCTGCTAACCTAAAAGTACTAATAAAAGTAATAATTACAATAGAGAATGCATGCACCATTACAATATCGGTTCAAGACTTTGGAGTCCACTTTATATAGTTAATATTATAACTACCGTTGACTTACTATAATATTTGCTAAAATTGACCATTATAGGATTGCTTCTCTAATATTATTCTAAATAACAGAACGATTAGGGAATTAGCCTTTTTAATCAACATCAGTTAATTTATGTATTTGCATATTCAAATTTCATCATCAACCACTTTAAAATGATTATAGTTTATAATTATAGCCTTTCATATAATACTTGTTGATTTGCTAAGTATTTTTTTAAAAAATTTTCTAAAATATTTTTTTATTTTCAATTGTAGGTTGCAAATTTTGAATGATTATCGACACAGATAAGACCATTTTCTTCTATCAGTCACAAATCTTAACAACATAGACCATCTAACATTTAAAGGAGTTTTATGATTGAATTGCTAACTTTACATATTTAGATTAAGTTTGGAGCTTTTGAATTTACATATTATAGATTATGACTATGTAAAACTTGTAGAATTCAACTTTTGAAATACATTGTTACTATTTTTGTAAAATTTGTGAGATTGAATTTAGATTTGTTGAAATATAATGTCATTTCTAGATAATTCAACTTTTGATAATAAAAAGTTTTGATGTTGGAGAGATTATGACAGTTTAAAACAATCACTAAATAAAAAAAAATTTCATAGAAATTAATAACTTAGTGACAATTTTAAATAAAAAATTATCACTGAAAATATTATGACAATTTAAATAGTCACTAAATATACTTAAAAAATGTCATAAGAATTAATAACTTAGTGACGGTTTTAAATCGTCACTAAATATTGTAACTGTTTAAAATAGCCATGGAATATAAGAAAAAACTGTCACATGATTTAGTATTTTAATCACAGTTTTAAAATGTCGCGAAACACAGCATTAAAAATACACATTGACAGTTGTTACAAATTAGTGATAGTTTTATACTTCAAAAACCGTCATAAATAATTTAACGACACTCTTTATCAACAGTGGTCCAAAACTCATACTATGTGTTTATGTCAGCTGGTGATGCTCAAATTCGTGACTTTTTTTTTAACCGTCACAAAAATATTTAATGACGGTTAAAATTGTCGTCAAACATAAAAAAAAAAAAACATTGCCAAAATACCTTTTTGTTGCAGTGAAAATTGATAATAATAATTACATATTAATAGACATATATGTTGATGTACAACAGGATATAAGGTATTGTTTAAATAGCTAATTGGATGATAAATAAAGAATTTCCTAATATATTTTGACAAAAAGTCATGTAAACATTTTTCGATTTTAACCAATCTAAAAGGAGGTTATTGTATGACGAAATATATATATGTAATATTTTTAAACAATATAAAGGAGACAAATTAAATATAATATTAAAAGGCCTAAGCAAAAGTAAGTAGATTTCCCTTTAGCTTTTTAGGTTGGTTTCCCTTTCACATGCACTAATCATCACATTATTTTTGCTATTTTAGCTGCTGCTGCTTCTTATTTTTTTAAGGGCCGCGTGCTTTGATTTCAAATTCACAAGGATATATTATATGTACATGTGATGTGTGAAATAATACTTTATTGACGTACATATATTATATTTGTTCTCACGTACAAAACAATATGAAAGGCCTTTCGCCTTTTAATCACAACCGGAAATGAGACGTGGTTGATGGATGAAAATTTCATTTACGGATATGTGGCAGAAGAGTTGTTGAATATATAATCCATAACCTTTGGTAGATAATTAAAAATTAGGTCAAATTAAACCACTCAAAATTATTTTATTTAATATTTATTAGTTATTGTCAGTAGGGACGGATCTAAGTGCAGTGGTGTACAATTTAGAATTTTTTTGAGTAGTATATGATAATAACATTTATTTGCCCCCATTAGATTATTAAATTTGACCCCACAATAATTTTTTACTCAACTTTTGGTACTTAATCGTCAATTTAAAAATTTTATATTAGATATTCGTTAGAATGATCAATTCTCATATTTAAACGAAATTAGTATTTTTTTTTAAAATTAACTCAAAAGAATATTATTTATCTTCTTTTCAAATTAGCTTTAATTTTTGCGTAGCAACTATATTAATTGAAAGAACTTTTTTAACTATGAATATCAATAAGAGTCGGCTTCTAATTGTATTGGGAATTAAATTTTTAAATAATTGTTTAGTAATATATATGGAAAGAGAGAAATTTTGATGGTAATGTTAAGAGAAAAATTACTTAATTTTTTAAAAATATAAAACCTAAAAGAATAGAATTTTAAATTATATATTATTATTTAAATTACTATTTTAGTATTTTAATTTGTATATTAGATATTTTGAAGGCTAATCATATTTTACAATAACAAAATATAATCATAACAATAATCATGCTAATTCGAAACAATAAACTATAACTCAAATATTATTGTCTCTCAATTCTCACCTTATATTTTGAATTTGAGTCTCTCTTCTAATTTAAAAAAAAAAAAAAATATTCGACTAGCTTCAAACACACACCATAATGCAGTACCATAAGTAAGCATGAATCATAAGAGATTAGAATTGACTAACTTCAAACACCATATTCAAATTCATTGTTCTTGTTCTTGCCATGCACATGTTCTGTTTGATGAAATGCTTCACCGTATGGCCTCCTTGCTGAGAGAGGAAGTTGCACTCCAGGATCATCGCAAGCGCATGAATACATGATGAGCTTTTCGTAGAGTAGTGAGTTGTTCACACGCTTCCATTGCTCTTTCTGATGATGATTCTTGTTCTTGTTATTTCCATTTTGCATAATAATTATCTGATTCGTATTGGTAATTTGCTCCTCTGTTCCAATCAGAAATTGTTATCACCCTTGTGCTTCCATTGTTCTCAGAATCTAAGAGCTTCTTGTTGTGAAGATACCTTTCTCGTTGGCTTTAGTTTCATTCTATTTTCACCAGATTCTCTTTGAACTAGCATCAATTTCGGCTCAATCTCATTTTTAACTTTCAAATAGAACTGAATAGATGGTGCTGTTCTTTGTGTATGTTTTGTAGAATTGGCATAAGCATTGTTCTCTGGGGTGAAAAGTTTTCGGCTCTGGTGATGGTTATTTAGGATGAACATGAGCACAACAACTGTGCTAATATTATGTCACATTCTCTGTTCTATCATTTAAATTGTGCCATCTGAAAATTAATTTTTTTTTGCAAGTTTTAAAATTTAGCTAACAAAAGTGGATTATTAGAAGAAAATTTAAATAACTTACACGAAGTCCTAATTTTAAACTATATTATAGTTGATGTATGAACAAAATAGTGTAAGGGAGTTGTGGTTTAACTTGTTTGTATGTTACATTTCATTGATCAATAACAGAATCACATTACATATATATAGACATAAGAGGAAGAAGGAAAACAATGTGTGAACACAGAGCAGAAGCTAGAAATGTATGCAGTAAGTGCTTGTAATGAGTAGACATGCACAGCAGGAAATGATAGAAATTATGAATTGAAATGGCAACTGAACTTTAAAAAGACAACTTCAATAAGTAACAGACAATACTATCTATGATATCAATAATTCGTTGTACCATATATATTGTAAATATTTCACTTCGTTCGTTATATACTAAGAATATATTTTCATATATAGTTATTGCAAATTTATGTTAGCATATATTTGAAATTTGATATAAACAATACAACAATGTTCAACAAGAAATAGAAGTTACATCAAGGTCATAATTACCTTTTATCAGATACAATTTCCTCAGTTGTTATTGAACATGTCTCATATCTATTACTATATGATGTATCTGAATATTGTGGAATAAATCTTTCAGGAGAAAATAAGGCTGGTTTTGGCGGATATGGTATTGATTCCAGCAGTCCTTCTAGCATCTCTATTACTTTACTGATAGATGGCCTATTTAATGGATTTGGTTGAATACACCATAAGCTCACCAAAGTCATTTTCATTGCAATGCCATTTTCTTCTTCTTTGTGGAGCAAACAGTTTGCAGGAATGTTACCTTGCTCAAGATCTTTATAAATCCAATCTGGAAAGCAAATTTCACTGGCATGTGATTGTACATTCTCATAGTAGTTCTGTCTCCCTCCAATAATTTCAAGGATCAGCATACCATAACTATATACATCAGACTTGTGAGAAACTCCGCCATATGTTCGGCTAAATACTTTTGGTGCAATATACCCTGGAGTTCCTCCGGTACCTATTATAGATACTATACTTTGATCCTTCTTACATATTTTAGCCAATCCAAAATCTGCAATCTTTGGGGGAAAACATTCATCCAGAAGAATATTTTGAAGTTTAATATGAAGATGCAAGATTCTTGTATTACATCCGTGGTGTAGATATTCTAGACCTCGAACAATTCCAATTGAGATTTGATACAAGGTATTCCAATCCATATTACAATTAGTATCAGAAGGTTCTTTTCTATAAGTGAACTTATTCAAAGAGTCATTATGCATGAATTCATAGACCAATGCTCTTTTATTCTTATCATAACAAAATTCCAAAAGTGAAACAATATTTACATGAGATGTTCTGCTAATGATAAAAACCCAGTCTATAAATTCTTCTACACTTCCCTTTGACTGTTTTAGTATTTTCACAGCTACTTCTTCACCATCAGCTAAATTTGCTTTATACACAATACTATATCCACCTTCTCCTAATTTTTTATGAAATGAATATATCATCTTTTTTCACTTCTTTGTATGTATATTGCTTAAGACCCAAAGAATGATAACTTTTAATAAGACTTTCCACATAGCGATCAACATGTTTTCTTTTTCTACTCAAGATTATCTTTTGCACTAAACTAAGACGCCTCTTACGGTTAAAAACAATCACCCCAAATATTGCAACAACTCCAACAACGCTACCTATGGCAGCAGCACCTGTATATATACAATGAAGAATAATTACAAATAGAGTAATGCTATATATATGAACTTCATATTTGACAAAACAAAAAACCTCTAACTTTATTTAACTTTAATTTTTTTGGTGAAGTTATAAATATTTTCAAGAGAGAAAATATTACCAAGATCCAAGAAGCATGCACAACAGAAACTTTAATTTCAGTTAAGCAACAATAAAACTTGAAAATGATCCTACACTTTTGAAGTCAAGTTAGAGATACCACTTGAGTCTATCTATTCACAATTCATAAGTTTATATCTTTGTTACCAATATCACAATAATATCAGTCTTATGTGATTTACTATATGCATTTAATCCCTTTCATTTCTGTTGTCATACAAAAAAAAAAAAGGAGAAACTTCCCATGATATGCTACCAACACATACATACTCCTAATAAACTTTTGAGTAATATTACACGTCCAAGTTTTTTTATGAATCAAGTCCAACCAAGTTAAACAGTAAGACTTGGAATAATGCTGGCCATAACTGATTTTTGTTATCTTAGACTAACTTGATTAGACTTAGTTAACAAAGAGACTTGCATTTGTAGCATTATTCTAAACTTTTAAGCATGCAACATTTCAGCTGGTGTAGATTAGAGGGTACCTAGTTTAATCCAATGAGGTTTAGTTCGAGATGCAGTTGGACTTGGTTGATTAGTTGGAGAATGCCCAACAAGAAAAGCATTATTTGCAGTATTGAGCACAACGTTAGGCGAGAATGTGGGAATGATCCCCGATAAGTTGTTGTTGGAGACATCCAGAATCTTCAGTCGTGACAAAGTGGTCAAACTTTCAGGTATTGATTCACTTAAATTATTCCCACCAAGATGCAAGTCTCGCAGATCACTTAACTTGGCAAACGAGGATGAGATGGTTCCAGTGAGATTCAGGTTTGTCAAATTGACGGTTGTGATCTTGCCTTGGATATCGCAGCTGATGAACCTCCAACGGTTACAGGGATTGTTCCCTCGCCACGAGCGCGCCAACAGTAACGGATAGTCAAATGCTGCAGCCACCTGTAGCAAAGTGGTGACTGTGTGGTGACAGGGGCCAGGATGGCCCAAACAGAACCCATTTCCTTTGAAACTTGTGATCACACTCTTGTTGACACAGGCTTAGGGCCCTGCAGCCAGTTGTTGTCCAATGAAACCTCCACCAAAGACGAGAGATTCATGAGAGGAGGTGGAGGTACACATTGTCCGCAAGGAAGATATCTTGCAGTTTGGTGCAATTTGACAAGTCAGGAATGAGACCCTGGAAGGAGTTTCCCTGAAGCCACACAATTTCCAAGTGGGTCATGGATGAAAGGAATTCAATTTTACCCGTCAACTTCTGCTGAATAAGAAACAACCATCGTAGATTGAGTAATTTTGTAAAAGACTTGGGAAACACGCCATTGAGGTTGTTATAAGAGAGATCAATGATCTCTAATTTGGGGAAGGAATCAAATGCATCTGGCAAGGAGCCCATGAGGTTTGTAGTGTGGAGAGAGAGTGTAGTGAGCTTAGAGGAGTCGGTCAAACTGGCGGGAAATGTCCAGGGTTCGAGATAGGTGTTGAAATCCAAGTTGAAGAGCTGCAAACTTGATAGACCCTGGAAGCAACCGCGAGGGATGGAGGTGAAGTTGTTGAAGTTGAGCTTCAGCTCTTGGAGGAGAGAGAGTCCGGCGAGGGAGGGCAGAGGCCAGAGAGCCAGTGAGAGAATTGTTTTTTTTTTTTTGAAACACAGCAAGCTCAACACATTAAAGTGGAGCAAAAAGTACAAAATAAAACATAATCATAAAACAAAGAAACCAACCCCTGGCATCTCTGGCAGTGCCATCAACCACCAAAAGGATCACAGCCATTCCACTCTGTGTAACTCGACCACATCCTTGTTTGAATGATCTCGATACTTGCTCTTTTATTACTAAAAATTCTAGCATTAGGTTTCAACCAGACGTTCCAGATCACTGCAAAGAACGCCGTCATCTACATCTTCTGTCCTCGTCGTCTGTTGGGCATACCAATCTAACTCACAAAATAGCTCTTTAATGGTTCCAGGAATTACCCACTCTGTACCTAAGGAGGACCGCAGCCAGGAGCACTACACCTGCCAAGTTATCTCACAAAGAAAAAATAAATGCTCAACAGATTCTATCCTCTTGTTACACAGGACACAAATATTATCACTATTAATAACAACTCCTAATCTAATCAACCTCTCCTTAGTATTAATTCTACCAACTAATATAAACCATCCAAAGAGCTCAATTCTTGGGAATACGAAGCTCTCCAGATTACACTTGTGAAGCTATAGCTCGTGATCTCGTCCGACCTCGTTTCCGATTGTAAGACCTGCACCCCTTTATTATCGAACTTCCACACAACGGAATCTTCGCTCGCAGATGACAATTTCACTGGCCTTAACCGCTCATGAAGTTTATGGACAAATTCCAACTCCCATTGGAACAACTCCCTTCTCCCAGTGAGAGAATTGTTAGTGAGAATGAGGCGTTTGAGGTTTACTAAGGAGTTGTTGAGACCTGGAAGGAGTGTTCCGGTAAGGGGCATTGAAATGAGGTTGATTTCTTCTACGGTGAGGCCGAAGCCACTGTCGGTGCACGTGACGTGTCCCCAATCGCGCATGTTCGTGACGTTGAACCAGCTAGAGGGGGCAGGGGATACGGCCTTCCTAAGCTGCTTCAGATAAGCGGCTTCATCACCCGCTATCTGGTTTTCCTTGTTAGTATTCGACACCACACGTCGCCATAACAAGAAGAAGAAGAAGAATGTTGGTAAACCACTGGTTTGAGTTTTGGTTTTCCATCTTGGTTCACCCATTTCGGATAGATCAGATCTGTGTCAAGCGAGCACCAACTGCACAAGGTTTTTTGAGAACCTTGAATGTGGGAAACAATAAACTAGTCACTAATCGTCCATTTCTTTGTCGAGGGAAACTCATTATTTATGCCAACATATGCATCATGTGATGTGGTCCGAATATTTTTATGAGGAGTGCTAACGCTAGTAATTTTTGTGTTTTGTAATCATTAATTAGTTATCAATAATGTTTTTAATAGTGTGAAATTTTATCTAATGGTAGAAAATTACTTATTTTTCTTTTGATGGTTAAGTGTTGACCACAAAACACAAAAATTACTGATCTCTTAGACTTTTTTTATTTTTATTTTGTATTATATTATTATTTTATATTGTATTAATATTGTACATGATTGATGCCAATATCATGCTGGTTGTTTCGTCGTTTGGCTGCTCTGCTCATCACCCATGTCGAATCCAAGATGTCATGATTTTATTCAAATCAACTATTCTAACAGTCTATTAAAATTAGCCATCAAAATTAATTATTAATATAAAATATATGTAAGAGTACAAATTCTAGTAATATCTATTTAGTTGTTCATTTTTATTTCCAACTAATAGAAAAATCAAAATTGATTTTAATTTTTTAATATACATTTATCTGTTTAGTGAGTTCATGTAACGTTTGATATAAGGTAAAAACTATGGAAAGCAAAAATTTGATTTATTCAAATATTGAACTGGAAGGGTTGGAAAATTGACTCAATAAATGTATCCATTGTTTCTTAACATTACATCATGTATATAAACCCGAAGAATATACCCTATTAATTAAGAAGTAAGAACCATTTTAAGATGATGCTAAGTACCTATGAAATATGGACATTTTTTTATTTATCGTGTCACGCGTTAGATACATGTTGGCTGTCATTGATAATTAAAAAATAATTTATATTTAACATCAATAAAATACAAAAATATTAATATAATTTATTTAAGTAAAATTTTGTAATTATATATATATATATTTTATTCTCGTATCTTATAAGAATTTTAAATTCGTATGTGAGTGTATCTTGGGTCGTATCATGTCCAATGTTTCGTACATCATAACTAAATACACACTCTAAATTGCTAAGTGCACACTTTTTATGGTAAACAGACAAAAAGATCCCTAGTTATTCATAACTAATTAACTATGCATAGTTTGATACGAGGAAAAAAATATGTTTTTGTTCATCAATTACAAAAAAATGTGTGTCTAGAAATTTAGGGTGTGTCTTTAGCATCAAATAAGTAAACAACAAACAAAATGCATACTAGACTACTAGACTAGACCCTTTTAGGCAATAATGGTGAATCTTCAACCTTCAATCCATACAGAAAGTGTAGCATGGACCTAGTGGAACCAATTCCCTTTTACGACAACTCTTATTTATTTTTCTCAAACATAGTACAACACACACCATAATATAGTACCATAAATATGCCTGAAACATAGGAGAATTAGAATTAGCAAACTTCAACAACCATATTCAACTTAATTGTTCTTGTTCTTGCCATGCACGTGTTCTGTTTGATGAAATGCTTCACTGTGTGGCTTCCTTGCTGAGAGAGTAAGTTGCACTCCAGGATCTTTGCAAGTGCAAGAGCTTTCATAGAGAAGTGAGTTGTTCACACACTGCACATTGCTGTTTATGTAGAATGCACTACTCATTCTTGATGGATTCGAGTAGTATTTTGTTGTTTTTTCACTCTGATTATTCTTGTTCATGTTCTTTCCATCTGCAGAATAATTCTCTGATGATTCGGAGTTCCCCTTCTTGCGATGAAGAAAGTTTGGTTTCTTCTTTGAAGAAGATTGGATTATCTCCATGTAAGCTCCTCTATTCTCACCAGAAATTGTTATGACCCTTAAGCTTCCATTGTTCTCAGAATCTGAGAGCTTCTTGTTGTGAAAGATACCTTTCTCTTTGGCTTCAGCAGTTTCTCTCTGCTTTTCACCTGATTCTCTCTGAACTAACATCGATGTTTTTGGCTCTGATTGCAATGCTGTCTTAGTAGGCTGAACCTCAGTGTTAACCTTCAAATAGGAATGAACAGATGGTGTTGTTCCCTGTGGAGATTCTGTGGAGTTGGCATAAGCATTGTTCTCTGTTGTGGAATTTTTTGGTAATTGTGATGGTTTAGGAATCAGCGAATTCGGCATTGAAGTAGAATTAGGAGGAGAAGGAACTTTCTGTTCTGGAGATGAAGGTGCCGATGATGTTTTGCCAGCAGCACCTAGAATAAACCTAAACCTTGATGTCGGAGTTTGTTGTTGAGATGGTTGAGTCTGAGGTGATGGTTTCGATGGCGTTGGGCCCAATGAGGCCAACCGGGACCATGGACGAACCGGTGGAGGGTTAGCCATTGATTTTGAGATGTGATCCAGGCTTAGTTAGAACAGCAACGTTTGTGTAAATGAAGATTATGCTTTGAAATGAACACAAAAGTTATATGATGATTAATGCAATGGTGTAGTTTATAGATATACCATAAGGCTTGTAAGTAATGTAAGATTTAGAATTGAATTGAGCACAAAAAATATGTTAGTAATGCAATGTTATTTATAGGAGAAACCTTAATATACTGTACCAATGGAAATACAGTGAAACCAAAAGAAAGAGACTTGTGATTAGATAATGTGAAAACATGTTGGAAGAAAGTTGGAGTGAGCATCAGATTCATCATTTCTCTTTTACACTTCTGTATGATACAAGTGTTCCTTTTGTATAGCCAACAATTTGTGCTTGATTTCTGGTATACTACATTGATCATATTCTATTGTACTGATTTGTATTTGTTGATAATTTCAAATATAAATAGATAAATAAATAAATTAAGATATGTGAATTTTTACCATAAATAAAATGTATTGTGCAACTACCTGTTTGAGAAACCTACATTAATTATTTTCAATTTTTAGTATTCTTTAACAAAAATATTTGGGAGACAATAAAAACCAGTCTAAATAAGCTGAAAGTTATTTTATTTTACATTCATTAATTAGCTCTGAAATAAATACATAATATTAGATGTAATAAGAATATAATTTAAATGTTATATGCATAAAATTATAGATGTTAAGTTAAACAAAATAATTTTAGATTATTATCTTCCTAACATTACTCAAATCTTTTATAACTGTTGTTTCCAATATGCCATAAAAGAAATTCTCTAGCCTCTGGAAATATTTTATTTGATCCATCATTGAACTTGGAGTAATGACGTGTTAATTGAAAAGGAAAAAATGTTGCCACAAAGCTCATCAAATTAATACTAATAATTTATATTTTGAGCAATTTGTAACCATTAACATTTTCCTTTGTTGGTGTTTTTTGTTTCTAGAAAAAAAAAAAAGAAAAATCAAATACAGTCATGTGATAACGTGGTAAGTTCTGGTTTGGCAATGGATGAAAATTGGTAGCATCTATCTTTTTTTGACATAAATCGAACCAATTGGTAACTAACTTCAACCGTTCATGTTCAAGTGATTGACATTCTTTAAATTTAGGTTAAAAGAAAACCTTAGTCAGTTGACATTCTTCAAATTTGTCATTTAAATAAATGTTTCTTAAAATAATCATATTTTAGTTGTCAAATTGCAAATAAAGTTATGTTATTTGTATTCGTTTTTTCTTCTTTTAATCTTCAACACTAAATTAACTCCATTTTTTAAATTAAATCGAAAATGTGGATACAAATTATTTTGTTACTTGTAGTCACTGTGCTTGATGCGGCTCCTTGATGCTATAATATTTTTATACTAACTAAGAATCTTAATCATGGTTGCCAATTAATAAGATTCAAGTATTTGTTCCAACTTCCAAAAGCTGGATTCATACACTTTAATTTATTACCTCAGTTTGTCACACTTGTGTATCAATGTAGCTCCTTTCCCTTCAATTACTTCCTTTTCAAGATGCTAACATATGCTAGAGGTTAGGGTCTACATAGGCCGGGCCAAATTGAATTTGGCTTAACTCAGATTTGGTCCGAAATATAGATCGGGTCTAATTTTTAGACCCAAACCCGATTCTAAATCCGATAAAACCTACGAACCTTCGGGTTGGGTGAAAATCGGGTAAAAATCGGGTGAAAACCGGGTCTTTAGCATATAAAAATCACCTAATCTCCAACCATTATTTCACAATTCACATAGTAAAATTCACTTAAAAAAATATAACAAGAACCAACTCTTCTCTAAAATTAAAGCATAACCATAATCAATACTAATATTGTCTAATAACACCAAATATTTAAATCAATACAAATAATACAATATTATGCATTAGTCTAAAGTCTTATGCATTTTAAACATAAAACATTAATTTTAATTTTATAAGGACTAATAACACAAAATATTAAGGTTTATAATATTTAAATTCCACATAAAAGTAGCCATCATCCATCACTAATAATACAAAATATTAATTGTGTATGATGACCGAGCCACCGGACCGAGTTCGGGTGACCCGAGCTATGGTCCGGACCCGACCCGAAATAATGACCGAATCTATTTTTGAGACCCTTACCCGACCCTAAACTCGATGAAATCACACTAAATTAACCCCTAAAGTGTTCGGTGAAGGGCCGGATCTTCAGACTAGACCGGGCCATGTACACCCCTACTAGAGATTTCTTGACAATGCTACACAAAAAATAGCCATAAGTATCCCTTCAATTTAGCTATATGTCACGGCCTTGGACACACTCCAACGCTACCGTGCCAGCACTCGTACTTACTCAACCTCTTGAGCTAAGACCAAGTCAGCCTAACCCTCAATACTTAGCAAGAAAGCTAAGAATACAAGAAAACACAAGAGAAAGGAAGCTTTGGTGGAAAGAACACTTTATTACTCAAGTGTGATTACAAATGATTCACACCTCCAAACTCTAATTCTCACCCCTATTTATAGCCATCCACCTCCTCAATGGATGGTTAGGATTAAATCTAATCAACGGTCCAAATTAATCATCCAGAACCTTCTTTACAAATATCTATCCTACCACAACTCTCTAAATGTTTCTAGATTATTCCATACCACTCTTTATACTTCTATATACATCTACACTCTTCTAGAATACCCTATGACCTTCTAGAGTCTTCTAGAACTTTCTAGGGTATTTCGGGACCTTCTAGGACATTCTAGAACGTTCCGGAACCATCTAGAGTATTCTCAAACACTCCAAATCTAACCTTCTAAAATTTACCGTGACATATAGGACTTAAAAATAAAGGAGTGGATCTCACTTTACACTTTAATATTATTTTTTGACAAATTAATCAGAAATCTTTTTGGCACCAGAGAACCCCTTATAGTTTTATTCAATTAACCAAAGCTTTTTTTTTTCTCTTTGTCAAAATCATGATTTGATAATTAAAATCACATTAAAATGTAGATTAACATAATTTTTTTATTCAGGTTTTACCTTTAAAATTTAAATATACTAGTAATTAAATAATAAAACTAAATTTACTCTAAAAAATGACAAAAGGGTATATATATATAGAGTCATGGTAATGCAAAGTAGTCTTTAATTTGTGTTCGTCAAAAATGGTCTCATTATATAAATTATTAGTATTTATTCCTTATTCTAGTGTACAAAGTAAAAAACAAAAGTAATGTTCAGACGAGATAGATGATTGTAATCTTGTTCCAATTTTTGACATTTTTGTGAAGCCTTTCATTAATCTTCTATGAAGAGATTGCGGCTTCCATTAACCTTCTCCATACATGACATATATTCTAGACAATTATATAAACACATAATAAAAATTCAACGGTAAGTGGTGAAGCTTGAAAATTTTCATTTTGGGAGATTGAAGAATTTGTACCATGGCCAAGATTTCATTCATTAAAGTTGCCATAAATTTTGCATGTGTCCATCATTCTAGAAATTTCTTTTTTTTTTTTTGTATATTAAATTTTGGAATATAAGGCTTTTGAGATGTGGATTTTTTTTTTTTAAGATAGAAAGGCTCGAACCCAAAATTTTTAAATGAGTATAAAAAAATTATGTCATTTGAGTAGTTGATTTTGAAACGTGGACTTTGATGATATCATAATTGATCATAGCTATAATTAATTCTAGAAATCAATTGATTTATGTACCATACATTTACATGCAAATGGAATCAGAATAAAAGGATATGCTAATGTTTGGTTTGGGTAGTGGCTAACAACAATGCGCGTTCAATTGAAGGTGACAGATAAAAAATTGTGGAACAGGATCTTCAAAAGTTAGGACAATATAATGATAAAGAAACAAATGAAACATTCACAACTATGAAAGTTATATACTAAAATCAATCACCAAAATTAATTAGTAATATAATATATATTAAAAATAAATTAAATTATACATATATTTATATATAAATATATAGTGATTAATTTAGTAGTTAATTTTTTTTAATGTAAAAATAACATTTTTAAAATATTAATTACTATTTTTGGACAATTTTCTTACATAAATAAAATACACACCAATTTGAGTTGAGCGTTGCCAACGTCAAACTTTTTTGTGCATGTTTTGCTTGTTTCTTAAATAATATGTATTGCTTGCATGCTTCATTAAGTGGCGTTAATAACGCCTTCAACATACATATTTCATTCTTTGATTCACGCTATTAACATGTATATAAGCTTCATGAATTAACGTTAGTGCATGCATACTTTTTGTATTTTATTATTAATTAATAGCACATGCATGCATACTTTAATAATTAATTCACTAATAATGCATGCATAAGCCATTAAGCATGCATGCACTAACGTTAATTCATGAAATTTATATGCATGTTAATAGCGTGAATCAAAGAAAGTTTGGCATTGATAACACCCAATTCGAAGGGCGCTATGCCTATTTTAAATTGGAAGTTCTTGACATACTAGACACTCTTGGAGTTGGACACTTCGGCATTGATAACACACTCAAGGTAAACCTAACTGCTTCCAACTGTTTACGTTCAACATCTAATACACATAAACCGCTACTGCGTGTAGCGGTTTATGCCCAAACAACATTCTACAAAAATCGCTGCTGTGACTTTCTGTTCACCTCCCAATGCACGGTTGCCAATAGCGGTTTATGTTCTCCCTTGTTCCGCTACTACAAGTAACGATTTCTATAGATTAATAAAAAAAAATATATTTGCGTCTTCATTTTCAAAAATATATAATCAGATAAAATTGAACTCTATTTTATTTATTTAAGAAAATTGCCCACCATTTTTAGTAGGATTAGTATATTATAAAAATTGTTAATGCAAAAGAAATTGATTCTTTATTTTATTATTTTATAAATATACATATCTCCGTTAACAAATTACTCCCATTAAATTGTTATTGACACTTCGCTGAGTTGCTGTGTCCGATATGACACTCACCGACACTCGTCCCATACGCGTGTTTGCTGTGTCCAACCGTGTCTTAATAAAAAATAAAAAATTCTTCTCCGGACATATTTCGACACACCTAAATACCATAATGTGTCAGCGTGTCCGTCTTATTCTTAATATATATTTTTAAAGTAAATTTAGATATAGTATATATTATTATTTATTAAAACAAAAAAATATTTTAAATACTTGATATAATTAAAATAAGACATTAAAAATAATTAAAAATTTTAATTTATATTTTAATATCAATAAAATATCAAAATATCATTATAATTTATCTAAAAAATACTTTATATTTATATGTATGTGTATCCCCGTGTCATGTTTAAAATTCACGTGTCGACGTATCCCACGTCGTGTCGTGTCGTGTTACGTGTTTCATAGCTTTGAATTAATAACACTTTTATATCCTTGTCAAATAATAGACTTATTAGGACCTTCACTCTTTAATGTCAAGATAATAATTAAGAATCCGAAATAATCATATCTTGCCTTAGACTTGAGATAAAACTCTCATATATGTGAGCCCTGCTGTAGTTTTCCCATTTGTAAAAATCTTAGCAATTCAATTTTCATAATTTTCATGCTTATATATATATAAGTATTCGGATTCATCAAAATAACCATGACATTAGCTATAAAGTTGAGAGAGTGAACATGAAGGTTGGGGGGTTTAAATTTAAATTCCAAATTTAAAATGTGTTGAAGAATATAGAATCCAATCAAATAAGACAAGTTTTATTTTTATAGTGAATTAATTGTAGTCGATTGATAGTGTTGTCATAGACACTTATGGGGAAAAAATGAAGAAAAGGATATGCTAATCTAAGAACGAATTTGGTGAAGCCTATAATAAAAGGGTATTTGTATGGGCAAATTTTAGATATTTGTTTTAGTGATCTCAAAAATAAATATGGCTTCAAAATGATGCAATAATGACAGACATCAATTATGTAAACATCACCCCCCAGACCTCAAAGCTTTCAACTTTTTCTATTTTCATTTTACTATCCATTAGAAATTTAAACTTTTAGCCTGTATTTTAAATACTTTTAAATAAACTTGAATTATGGTACAAAACATTAGTAAAACGAAAAATAAAATTGTTTATAAGATGATAAGTTTCAAATAAATACATTAAAAATAATTATTCTATCACTATTCCATAAAATAAAATAGTTTATATATAAGAGACTTGAAAAATTAAAATACTTAAATATGAAGGGAACTAGTCTTCAACTTGCAAATTACAATCCCTATTATCACAGCACTTTCGTGGAACACATTTTACATATATTAGAAAAATTCTTATTATTTGATGTTTCCATGGAAGAGAGCTAAAAGGAAAGCAAATGCTCTCTCCCTTTCTTTTTATCTGTCATTGTTATTTTTTGGTACATGCTTGAATCAATAAGTCAGGATTCAATGTCACAATGACAAATAGTAAAGAATGAAAAGAGTGTGATTTTTTCACATAAGAATCTTACATTCAAGGCCATTGTGTGAACTCAAACACTTTCATTAAGATCTCAAAACCAGTAGGAAGTTGAGATATAAAGAGAAGAACATTTAATGTATTGAATGTAATGTGAAGACTTCTGGCCAATTCACTCCCTTTCTGCATTGATGGAACTAGTGCTGCTGATAGTGCCCATAATACTGTGATAGCTGGTGGACAAAAGAATGCAGCATAATCATTTTTCGCACCAAAATAATAATATCGTAGAATGTTATACTTCTCTAAAAGATTTATTTTCACATACTTGCTAAGTGTTTATAGTAAATCTTTACTTTGTAAGCATGATTCATTTCAACACCAGCATTTTGATCTTTGAGATTGGACTCCTTCAGTTAATTTGGTCCCCCATTACCAATTTGCTAATGTATCAAGCCACATGATATGCCATATGGTCAAAACACGTGACATGTTAGCAGTCAGCAGACTTGTAATGGCGGAACTAAAATGGTCGATGCAGTGCAGCTACACCGACCAAAATGCTGCTATCGAAGAGTCTAAGGACTTAAATGAATCATTTTTATGAGATCAAAGTGAAGTACATAGTTAATCAATATGTTTAGAGAACTGAAAAAGTGACGCACTCATAAAAAAATTGAATTTTCTTGTGATCCTCATCCTCTTAATTTTTCCATAATCAAATGTAAATTTAAGACTTTACCTGTTCCTGCAAACAGATGTGGACCTGGAAATAGCTTTCCCGTCCTAATCCATGTGTTTAACCCTCCACCAACAGCCTCAAGCACCCCAAATCCTAAGAGTATGGATCCTGCATTGTAGTGCCTATCCCTATAGGAGCCTTTAAGCAGCCCTTTCCTTTCCTTAATTTGAAAATCAAGCCAATAAGTTAGGTGATGGCCATATGCCAAAATCAAGTATTCAGTAACGTAGGAGTAAATCAAGGTTTACATTTGTTATAGTTTCAACCCAACATGATGTAACTAATGAAAAAATGCAAAGATCTTAAACCTTGCACAAAGATCAACAAGTGTTCATGTTTTCGGCTAATGATAGATAAGACAAGGTACACCCCAAAATTTGGAAAAATATGTTAATATATCAAATGAACCCGTTTAAGTCCCTAAAATTGTAAGCATAGATAATATTGTCCCTAACTTCAGGAATTTGCTGTTAAACCTGAGATTATGTTGTTGTAAGTTAAATTAGTGTATATCTCCTTGCAACACCAGCATCAACAGCTAAATCTTTTCCTACAAGATGGGTTTGGTTACGTGGATTAAATAACACTATAGTGCCATGACATAGACCATAAATTGTTCCAAAATCCTCGTCAAATTGACTCTTTGCATTTTCAGTCTAAACAATCATAGTAGCATAGCAAAATGAAATTCAGAAAAACAACAGAATAATAGCATAAAAAAAAAAATTGTGCAAAGTTATCACCTCAGTGAGTTGCTGGATTTTGAGTTCAACAGATGATGATGGTGCTTCTGCTCCTTCCACTGGTTTCCCTTCTGGTGTAACAGGTGTAGACTTCACTTGTTTCTTGAGCTCATTGATCTCTTCCTGAATAGTCCTCACGCGCCGCCACTGCCACCCCAAATACCCTGTCCACAATGTAAAGAAGAACAAAGAAATCATCACAATAGGGTGTATCAGAGCAAATGTTCTTCCTTCCAATATCCCAAATTCTCCATCAACAGCAAGTGCAGCATCCTTGTCAAAATAGAAACACCCCATCAGAAAACAAAGATCAACAACTATAGTGACTAACCTAAATTGGATCATTATGCATACAGAAACAAGAATTGAAGGGCAGATCCTTATTCCTTGCCTTTTGTTCCAACAAGAATGGGAATGTGAGTGCTGTGAGTGTAAGTGGAACAGTTTTGAGAGCATTGCTGATGCTATGTTGTTCTAGAAATTGTGTTGCCTTTGGAGGATCTTTTGGGGTGTTCAATCTTGCTGAGATTGATGAGGGAAGTTGGTGAATTTTTGGGGTTGAAAATAATTGGTGTGGATTTTTGGGAAGAACTGAAAATTTCAAGAGGCTAAGTGTGGAAGCCATACTCAGCATCCCTAGTTTCAGTTTAGAGAGGACTTTGATCAAACAGGTGGAGGGGACACAGGAGAAACAAAAACAAGATGAGAATCTCAGAGGAAATGGGAAACTCCAAATAGTACAGAAGATAAGAGAAACTTGAGTTTAGATTGAGATTTAGATTAGATGTTGAATATTGCAACACTTTGTTGACTAAGATTGGTAATTCATATGTCATGGTCCCACACAACAACACACTTGGCAATGCCATGTATCACAAATTCAAAAGACAAAAGGCACATGTTTCATGTAGTTGGAACTAGGGGCAACTAGAAATAGAAACTATAAACGGTCAATTTCAATATTTCATAATATAATATGACTATTATTATATTATGTATTTTATTATATTATATAAAAAAATTTATTTTTATTTTTTTTATAATATCACTCAAAATAAAACTTTTTTTATATATATTTTCATAAATTTAAAAA
>NC_029786.2:5056828-5057085 GCF_000816755.2 Arachis ipaensis | reverse complement strand
AAGTTGAAAAATATTATATATTTTTTTTTACTAAAAATAGGAGACTCGAACCCGTAATTTCTTAATTGAGTACGAAGAGACTATGTCATTTGAACTATAACTCATTGGCCGAAAAATATTAGACTTAAAACCAAAAATACCGGTGACAAATATCAACATATTAATTAATTGATTTACAAGGTACTATATTTAAATTGAGATTATGTCTTCTAGTATATATCATATTCTTATTCATGTTCTATCGATAGTATATAAAT
>NC_029786.2:5051067-5056790 GCF_000816755.2 Arachis ipaensis | reverse complement strand
ATTGTATTGTATATTTTAAAAATAATTGTAATGTGTAATTGATCTAATTTTTTCTTTTTATTTTCATTTCTTAGTGTTATAGAATTTTTGGTCCCGTTTTTCTCATTTTTTTATAAATTTAATTTAATCATGTATCTGATTATTTGAACCGATTCAATCTAAATTATTCGGTTCAAACACAATTACAAAAAATATATCAACTCAATTTAAACTGATCAATTTTAATCAATTCGATTTTTATTTGCATTTAAATCGACCCAACCGGACTCGATTACACTTCTATAGTTAAGCCAATAATTCTTCTTATTATTTGCAAAGATTGACATTTGTAATTTTTTTTATCAAATATGTTTCATTATTTTTCTTCAAATAAGAAAATCTTTAAAATAGAGAAAAAGGAGGAGGGATGAAGGGTGGGGGTAGCTTTGCATAAACAAATATTTGTAAATTACTAATTTGCTCACTCATTCCAAACACTAATCAACATGCATTTTACTTATGAGGTTTTCTCCAACTTAATGACCTTTCGTATATATATTTTGAATAACTTTTTGACTAATATATAGCCAACACTTATAGAAAGGAATAAAATATAATAATTTATATTTTCTATGTATATGTTTTCTATTAACTTGTATGTAAATTTTGCCAATGAATAATAGCTCAAATGACATAGTCTCCCAATACTTAATTAAGAGGTTGCAGGTTCGAGTCTCCTATCTTTGATAAAAAAAAAAAAAAAAAACCTGTATGTAAATTTTGAGTAAGGGGGATGTGTGTGTGAATATGTTTTCTATTCTCTAATTTTTATCCCTCTTAGATTATTACTGATCTTAGTATTAGAGTCTCATATATAGATACCCCACTGTTTAGTAGATCCATTTATTGAAAATCCACCGTCATCTTCCTTCGCACTAATCCAGCTTAAAATCCAGTACTTCTCCTTAATATTTAGTATATTGATTAACTGCTGTTAACAAGATAAAATGATTTACTTTTAAAAATTTCTAATTAAGTATTATTCTCTTTTGTTCCTGTTTCTAAGTCTAAGCTCTAGAATAAGTTCATACAATTACTTTCGGCCCCTAAGGCTTGAACGCGAGAGGTGAAGAGACTTTGCCCTACCACCAAAATTAAAAGCGATAATGTTTAATAAAATTAAAGATAATAACAATAGTATATGACCGAATGATGTACTAACACCGATACAAAATACCACACAACACGAGACACACGAATTTAAAATTCTTATAAGTAGAGGTGTATATAAAATAATCAAATTGTAATTAATTAGTTAAAAATTTATAATTATATTTTAGTTAACCAATTTAATAAACTAATTTTAAAATTATATCTATATTATTAAAAAGTGGTTAATTAAAACCAAATTTTAAAAATTAATTTTTAACTGGTTAATCAAAATCAAAACTAAATTTATGCAACTCTTGTGTTTAAATTGGTTAATCGGTGTTTTTTTATTTTTTTTGAAAAATCTAATTTTTTTATGTAAAAATCAATTTTAAAAAATGATTATTTTTTTAAATTGGTTTTTATTTTTATAATTAGTTAAAAATAAGTTTTTAAATTTTTTAACCGGTTAATAACCAATTTTATCATATAAAACTAATTTGGTTAATTAATCAAATTATATTTTTTGCTAACCCAAAAATAGATTTGGTTTTTGGATTAACCAAACCATATACAGCCTTTTTTTTTTTTTACCAAAAATATGAGACTCGAACCCGCAACCTCTTAATTGAGTATGGAGAGTTTATGTCATTTGAGTTATAACTCAAATTAATTTTTAATTATTTTTAATATTTTTTTAATTATATAAAGTATTTAAAATATTTTTGTTTTAATAATTAATAATATATATTATTTTTAAACTCATTTCAAGAATACATATCAAGAATAAAGTTGAACACGCTGACACGCGATAATATTTAGATGTATTTAAGTGTGTCCAGAAATTTTTTTTATTTTTTATTAAAACACGTTAAACACAAAAGATATGCGTATCGAAAGAATATCAATAAATGTTGTATCTAAAATATATTTAACATGCACACATAACAAATTAAAAAAGTGTTCGTGCTTCGTAGACCCAAACATTCACCTTATTACGAATTAAAAGCCAGACAAACCAAATTCATCACCTGTTATTATTGTACGTTAGAATATGCCAAATAAAAGGTATACAAAAATTGCATTAGGTAGTTTGTGTTATCAAACACATTAATAGGACAAAATCATAGGAATTAAGCAGTCCGAAATATTAAACATATAATTAAGGCATGATACATACCTTGCCATTATGTTGAAGTCTTGATCATTGATAATTCTAATCCCATAAACAATTACAAGCAAACAATACTTCTGGTCAGAATGCTTATGTAGAATAAATTTGGGAATCCTTTTCTTGTTCTTTTAACCATTTTTCTTTAAAAAGAAAAAACAAAAATATTTCCTCCATTTTGACCATACCTTTCTTCGTTCTTCTATTCAGGACTAGAGTATTTTACTATTTTCTCAGTTGAAAGATTCTTATGCTTGACTTAAGGTGATATAGAAAAGTATATATTAGCTTACACAACTAACACAAGTAGCAAAGAGTAGCTAACTAGTTATTAGAAAGAAAACCACCAAAGCATATGCTTACAAATAGGAGGATCTATTCGTTAATAGTATTATCCTTTAATAATTAGTTCGGTCAATATAAATATTTGTCCAAAAGTTGGAACAACCGGAAAATATAGTCATTAGAAAAAATGAAACACATACAACACTAGAGTCAAATATAATTTTTTGCCCCAATATATATCCTTGGCTCTTCGCTTATTTCATGGACCAACTAACAAATTAATGAGTCAAACCATATGAAAATGATTCTCCTCCAAATATATATATAAATTAAAGTAAACAAAAAATAAAAAAATAATTTTAGTCTTACACTTAAGATAAAACATTTTGACACTTAATGATTTTAATTTGATAAAATAATCTTTAAATTGAAAAAAAAAAAAGACAAGTGTAGTTTCTTAGATATCAGAAAGTTTGACAAATATTATCAAAGTTTACTCTATATTTTAGGAGATTAATGTATTTTTTATATTCTCTAAAATAAAAATTAAAAAAAATTGTAAATTAAATAGTACTATATATAGAGAGAAAGAGAGAAATAAATAAAGTTCAAAGTTATTTGGACCAGGATCTCTTTTATGATGTTCAACTCTCAAAACGAAGAGTATTATGCTCTAGTTTAATTACGCAAAAGAGATTGTAATTTAATTTAGGGAGCAACGTATATCAGAAAGGGAAAATACGAGGAGCCAATGAAATATTTGTATAATGGAGGTTTATGGAGTATTAGAGATATAATTATTAGTGTTACCTGTTATCATGACATGGTATTAGAGCGCTAGATTCGAAAAGTCAAGAGTTCGATCTTTGGTGAACCCCAAAATCAATTTAAACTTTTGGGAAGATGTTTATTATCCCTACTACTCGGATGGTTATTCTAAATAATATGGAATGTTCATTTTGTAATTCAATAGTCCATTGTACACATTGTACAAATAATTCATTGTCTCCCTAGTAGTGGGATCCTATGAGAAAATACACTCTCATTTAATAATAATAATTAAATGAGATTATTATATTTTAAACATATGTATAAGGAGACACATTTAAAAAATACATTTATAAAGACATTTTCATTAAATACAGTTATAAAAAAAATATTTTTATTAGATACATCCGCAAAGACATTTCCATTAAACACATCATAAACAAGAGTTGGTAGAAGTTGGCAAAAATGCTGTTGATAACTAGCGAAATTGTATTGGTAAATATTCATCAACTATTTGATTAGCTTATATTATTGGCCAGCAACATTTGATTAGCTTAATGTCGTAAACTTTGTCAAAAGCAGAAAAACAAATAAATAGAGAATATAGAACAAACAAAAAGTTGGTTGAAAATACAATATAGCCATGAACCGACTCATACGTTGGAATCTGATTTCATCACAAAAACAAATTATAAAAGATGAATTGAATGATCTAATTGAGGTTGAGGATAATCTGAAACGTCATTGATATAAAGATGAAATAAAAAGGGACCAATTAATTGAAAAGTTAGATGATGCATGAGAGCACATGCAAATGGGAAGCATTTAATTTGAGAAATTTTCAAATAAATAATTAAGCAGTGTCCTAAGAGTGATTTATCCCCATATAGTTCGAACTTTCGAATTAAATAATTTTCAAATGGAATTATAATCAATCGCCATTTGGAATATACATATATAAAGTCCATGCATAACTTTACATCATGCATGCCAGTTAATGAGTTAATTATTAGCTAGTTGAGTTGCATCATTGTATAGTAGACACTAAATACTGTTTTGAAGTATTTTTAAATTGCATTTCATACTAATTAATTTTTATTAACTAGTGATTATTTAAATTTATTTTTTAAAAATATAAAATTAATAATTATTAATTACAGTTGTTTAAAGTTGACAGATTAGGAATTGGTTATCTATACTTTTCTTTTAAAAAATTTGGAATTTTATACAAAAATAAAATATTCATTGCAATGGTAATTGGTAAGGCATATATGTATTTTGGAAAAAGATCAAAAAGAAAAACCAAAAAGTACATCAAATAAGAGAACATTATTGAAAAACTATAAATTAAACAAGACATGATAGAATAATTTTCCAAACCTAAATGGATTTAGAAATGATTATTCATAGTGGCATTTCCAAAACCTAAATGGATATAGTATCAGATAATGAGATTGTAGAATAATTTTTTTATTCTGGTCCCTTAATTAATCTTTGCTCATCTAGTACTCTATTAATTGATTGTTGATTACAAAATAATTTTATAGCAAAATCGTAACATTATTAAAGACTTTCTCGTAAGAAAATATTCCAAACTGCATATAATGCTTTTAATTTGTATATTCATTTGTTTAAGGGGGAAAAATAACACGTTCTATGTATAGAAATGAATTCTTCATGTGTAAACGAGCTAGTAATGTTGGCTGTGATGTGTGGAAGGTTTTCAAAGAGGTGACAATGAAATATATGAAAATATTAACATAAGGAAAGTTTACGAAGTCCGTTCAATATAATAGGGAGAATAGATAATAAGGAAATTATTTCTTAATTAGAGAAATAATTGATAACATTGAATCACGATTTGTTTTGACGTTGAATACTAATGTTTTTTAATTTGTTTTTTCAATTAAGTTTACCGTGGACAAAGCAAGGTAATTATTTATTATTATGATCCAATAATTTAATATATATTAGTATTCAGATTTTGAAATATATCCACAAGGCGGAGTTTCTTTCTTCTAATTTATAAAATTACCATCATACTTGATGTTACTTAAATATTAACAACTTTCATGCACTGTAAATATGTTCTTATTTCTTTCCTTTCTTCTGTTAATTCAACTCCAATGTATTTAGTTGTTTAAAAATGCTTCATATACGTTAGAAAATTATCTATTAAATCATTAAATCATCTATTATATATTTGGGTATATTTAATTTATCAATTATGTTAAGTATACATTAGAATTAGCTACTAAAATTAACTATTAATATAAAATATATATTAAAATACAAATTAAAATACATATTAAAAATAAATTAAATTTTATATATGTTTATATACAAATATATTTTAGTAGTTGAATTTGGT
>NC_029786.2:5045538-5051053 GCF_000816755.2 Arachis ipaensis | reverse complement strand
GCAGTAACTTTATTGGTAACTAATTATTAATTTTTTATTAATCACATAATAAATGAATATCCCTTAATTTGGCATAGCCAAGCTAAGGAAAGAGTACCTAAAATTTCTTCTTCAAGTTCCCCACTCCCACGTAATTTCTCTTGAATAGAAGGAAACTAAACTAAGCACATTACGTGACTTAATTACTATATAATACACCACTTAACCTTACCCCTATTAATTATATCATCCCAAAATTCCTCAAATGGAAAATTGTATTCAAAGAGGATTATTAGTGTTCACACATACCTTAAACACAAAACATCTTCTTCCATCATCTTTCTCTTCCTCCTCCAAATTCCAAGCCTCATATCCAAACATGTCTCTGAAACTAAACACGCAAAATTAACCAACATTAACAGTAATTAGTGTTATCATTATTCCATTATTACTGTTATCAATCTCATTGCCATGACTATTGTAATGATAATTATCATTCTAATAATCCTGCTATTCCTGATTCGGGTTATGCTATTCAAAACAGGATTAATCCACAGCACAAAGAAATTGCAACAAACGTTACAAGAAATTTTCTACGTTCATCAGTACCTTAAAGTTCCCGAACTTAACGAGAGCATGCAACCGAACCCACTTTACAGAAAAGTCTTTCTCTATTTGCATTCTCTTCCTTCAATTGAAGATTCTGATTTCACGAACCTCGTTACCGGAACCAACCAAAACGATATCGTTTTATGCCTCGACGCAAATCAACTCATAGAGGATCATTTTCTTGGTGCAACTCTCTACTGGTTCAACCAGAAAACCGAACCGAACCGGAATAATGAGAACCGGACCGGTTCGTTTTTGCTCAAGATCAGAAAAAACGATAAGAGGAGAATTCTCGGGGCTTATCTCCGCCACATCCACGACGTCGCCGGCGACATGGAGAGCAACGGGAAACGCGAATTGAGGCTTTTCGTGAACGCCGGAGACGGCGAGGGAGGAGTTAGGTGGAGATCGGTACCGTTCACGCATCCTTCGACGTTCGAAACGATCGCGATGGGGGAAGATCTGAGGAGCAAGGTGAAATCAGATCTGGAATTGTTCCTCCGAGGGAAAAAGTATTACCGGAAGCTCGGCCGAGCTTGGAGGCGGAGCTTCTTGCTGTACGGTCCCTCCGGCACCGGAAAATCGAGCTTCGTCGCTGCTATGGCGAATTTCCTTGGATACGACGTTTACGACGTCGATCTCGAGAATGTTCGCGGTGGCGATTCAGATCTGAAGCTCCTCCTCCTGGAGACGACGCCGAAATCGATCGTCGTCGTGGAAGATCTCGACAAGTTTGTTGTCGCCGCGACGACGGAATCATCGTTGCCGGCGGCGAGCGCCACGGGGATACAGATGCTGAATATAATGGACGGGATTCTTAGCGCGTGTTGTGGAGAAGAGCGCGTGATGGTGTTCACGATGAACAGTAAGGATGGAGTCGACCCGGATCTGCTTCGTCCGGGTCGGGTCGACGTTCACATTCATTTTCCCACGTGCGATTTCTCATCGTTCAAGGAACTCGCGAGTAGCCACTTGGGTGTCAAGGAGCACAAGCTGTTCCCGCGCGTGGAGGAGATTTTGGCGCGTGGGGTGAGTCTTAGCCCGGCCGAGGTCGGCGAGTTAATGATCGCGAACCGTGGGTCACCGAGTCGGGCCATAAAATCAGTAATCGGAGCGCTAAGGCCGGATGGCGGCGATGGGATCGGACGGCGGGAAAGCGCCGATGATGACTGTGATGACGTTGACGGCGGAGATGGGTGCAATGCGGTTAAGGATTTTCGAAAATTGTATGGTTTGTTCAAATTAAGAAATGGGAAAAGATCTCGACCGTCAAATAATACATTGGTCCATGATTAGATGATAGATCATACATCATACGTGTACAAATATTTTTTTGCCGGAAGCATAGGTAAAATATACCTAGTTGCATTGGCATGGTCATTGGTGAAAATTTTATGTATGGATTAAGTTATATAAAGTTTTCATGTAAGTTTAGGTCATAGGGAATTATTTGTTTCATACATACATACATACACAATTATTTGATTGGAAAGGGATTCAATTGTTCATAGAATCATGGTTAAGTTGGATCTTGTTAGTGGTTTTGGGCATATTGGGATGGCTGTACAGTGGGAAAGAATGTAAATGGATTTGGGATAGGAGAATATGCTATATGCTATGAGGAATTATACAACCATATGTCCATATGAATGGCTTTGCTTTACTTGTATCATTATAGATGAAAAGTGAATCCATTGAATCCAAGTGCACTTTAGTTTATAAGAGAATTTACTTTACTTTACAACTTAAGAGTCACAAAATTAAATCTCAAAAGTACTTAGGTTAGATTGAGAAGTTTTAAAAGTAATTTTTTTTAAAATTTTTAATTTATAAGTAAACTCCGTTAAATTAGTAAATAATTAGTTAATAAATTAGTTTTTAATAAAGAAGATTATAAATATAAATATTATATTAAATTAGGATAGAGCTCATCGAAACAAGAATTTTGACACTAATTTCGAAAAAAATGGTCTAAGATTGAACTAAACGGACCGAACCGATTGAACCAGATTCAAACCGATCCCGTAGGCCCAATCGGCCCAGCACATTTAAAGAGGCACGGTTCCTTTCTTTCTCCATTTCAGCAAAAACGCTGAAAACCATCAAACAGGGGAGAAGAAGGAAGAAACCCCCAACGTTTATGGTAAATTTCAAAATGCCATAATTCCTCCATCTGAGCTCCGATCGTCGCACCGTTTGCGGCCACGTGATCATTGCATCGAGATCTATATTTTTACCAGAACAATTTTATAGGTAACCCGCTTATTCACTCTTAGCCTCTTCTTCACCAATTTTCATTAAATTAAGTGGAGGTATTGAATTTCTTTACTCTTTGATGTTTTAGGATCCAATTAGTTTGAGAAAAACGTTCACTCTTGTTTATACAAAGCTTGGGTAAGGTGAAGATATCATAATTATATTTTAATTTCACTAAATTTGAGCTTTGGGTATTAAATTGGATATATATGTGTTATGAATGTGTATTAGGTTGTGAATAAATAATTGGAGCTTGAAATTGTGGACGTTGAAATTTTGGTGGAGGCCGGGCATTAGTATTTTGATTGAGCTTTGGGGCTGTATTCGTGTTGGGTGAATTGCTTTGGTCGCTATGTGGGAATCGGCCAAGGTATGGTTTAGGTTTCTTGCATTTAATATATAATATTCTATGAAAATTTAGGCTAGATGATCGTAGGATAGGTTGAAATGCATGTGTATATATTTATTGTTAGTAACTTGTGAGAAAACATGTTTGGCTTAGTGCTGATTGATTAATTGATGATTTGGAGAAATATGGATTTGAGGTATGTTTATGATGATGGTTGTTGGGATGATAAGGAAGGCTATATTGTGTTATAGGTCTAGGACTTGTAAACTATGATTTTTGGTTGATTTTGGTTGATGAAGTTGAATATCGTAAGTGCATTATTGTTAATTTGAGGTAGGCTTATTGTGCTGATTGTTAAAATGATGAGAAAGGGGTATATTGTATTGGAGAATGCAGGTTTGGTGGTGAAAGGAAGGGAGTTTTTGAATGAAAATTGAGGTTTGGAAATTTTTGCAAAAGTTGGTTTTTGGC
Organism: Arachis ipaensis; assembly: GCF_000816755.2. NCBI lineage: Eukaryota > Viridiplantae > Streptophyta > Magnoliopsida > Fabales > Fabaceae > Arachis > Arachis ipaensis. The sequence continues at coordinate 5,047,389 of NC_029786.2, read as the reverse complement.
CAAATTTCGGCAAGGCATAACTTGACTTCTGAATCCTCAATTTGTTTCCAACTTGTTTTAAAGTGAAAATTAGGTTCATGAAGTTTATGCCATTCGAAGAATGGGTGAGAAATATTTTAAATCGAAGAAGTTATGGGTGTTAAAAGATTATACCTAAAAATTGGTTTTTTTTTTCACAATTCTGCAGCTTTGCTACTGAATCTGTTTCTTTAAAGAATGTATGTCCATGCGTATGCGTGGCATGGAATTTTGGCGATGCGTACGCGACTGGTCCTATGCATACGCGTGACATGAAGTTTTCACCTACGCGTACGCATGAGACACGCGCACGCGTGACCCCTGTTCCAGCAAACATGATTTTTGAGTTTTAAATTCTATTTCAAACTTCTAAATCTCTATTTTCATTCCTTTGGTCATAAGTAGTAGTATTAAACCTGATAATCAGATAAAGTTAGGAAATGGGGATAACTTGGAGACGAAGTAAAGCTAAAAAGTGATGAATTGATTATGAAATGTTACAGATGATCATGTATGATACATGGCTTGATTAACTAAATGATCTGAGATACGAGATTCCCTGGGTAAAGTACCGTGGCTTGCCACTACGTGTACCAGGTCGAAAACTTGATACTCTGTTGACCCTATGACGTAAGGGTGACTGGACACTTCTAAATTCTCGGGAATGTTAACCCCCATTGAGCAATATTGATTATTTGAGAAAAAGTTATGCATAGACTCTTGGGGATGCACGTCGGGGGACATTCCAATGGTTTACCAAACTGGACTTGTCGGGTTGGCTCGATAACCGACAGATGAGACTCATCAGCCATAGGACAGACATGCATCATGTGCATACTACTTGAATTACTTATTTGTGCATTAACTAGGTGTGTCTAAGTGTATTTGCTATGTTAAGTGTATATTTGCTATCTGCAGTATTTGTAACCTTCTTGTATTTGTCTTTATCTGCTTATTTGTCTGTGATATGTTATCGGAGATGGAGGTATGGAGGAAATGCAGTGGGACTTAGGTTTAAGATTAAGTAAAGTTAGGCCTATATACTCTTAGAAAACTACCTTTTATGGCTTCTGTTTAATACTTTAAGCTTTATAATCTGAATATCGACGTTCTAGGATTGCCTCTGGCATTCCTAGGACCTTATATCTTATATGTGTGGCACCTTTAGCATACTGAGAACCTCTGGTTCTCACCCCATACTATGTTGTTGTTTTTCAGATGCAGGTCGAGAGGCACCTTCTTAGGCGTCTGAGCTCCTAAAGCGAAGTAGTTATCGGGTTATTTTTTGGATGGTATAGTTATGTATGTATATGTACTTAGTTTTCTCTCCGCATAACTTGTTCCTTTCAATCCTCTCAGAGGTTTATAGAGAGATAGGATTTTGTTTATGTACATTTGGGTTTTGGATATATATATATATATATATATATATTCTCCGGTCAGTCTTGACTTCGCGAGCTGAGTTAGGAGCTTGATATTTTGTATCTATGGCCCTCTACTCCTACTTTTGTTATCTTATGCTTTATAGTTATAGTTTTCTTAGCACGTAAGTTAACTCATTAATTGAGCGTTGCGCTTTTATTTTCGTGGTTTTTATTTCAGCTATTCTTCAAGACTCCTAGTATATTATAATTCTTTCTGCTAATATATGTACACGTTTCATTTTAGAAGTCGTAATACCACACCACCTCTGTTTTACAACTTAAGCGTAAAGCTCAGTGTGGTAGGGTGTTACAAAATATATATTTAAAACTGAAAATATTTTTAATTGTTAATTTAATATATATTTAAATATGAATTTAAATATATATTTAAGTTTGATTTTAAACGTTT
>NC_029786.2:5029948-5045324 GCF_000816755.2 Arachis ipaensis | reverse complement strand
TAAAGATTATATAATATGCTTTTTTTAAAAAAAATAAACGAAGAATATAGTTCGTGACATTATGTGTCCTGAAGATCACATTGTTGAATATCTTGATCCTCCATCATATATAATTATTTTTTAGTTTTGTTCATTTATTATTATTGTTGTTGTTACTCATTATATTTTTCAATTTACTTTAGAATTCAAGAGATTTGGATAAAGATATCTCCACCAAAATGTGTATGATCCCCGAATTAAAATCGAGTTATGAGATAGTGTATTTTATCACATATCTCAGATACTTAAAAAATTTACTTTACACAAGGCACTTATCAATGTCTTGATTGAACGGTGGCGCCCAAAAACTCTTACATTTCACCTTCCATACGTTGAATGCACAATTATCTTGGAAGATATTGTAATAATTTTTGGACTCTCCACAGATGATTTATCGGTGTCAGGATTTACAAATAGCAACCGTAGTAGCCTTGAAAGTGAATTTATGATACAATTTGTGACAATACCTACTGCAGTTGATCATAAAAAAAGTGGTGTCAAACTTTCATAACTCTGCACCCTAATATGTAAATATTAGATTTTGAATATACAAGTAATATGCAATTTTTTAATTGGCTGATTTTTATTATCCTCTAGCATAAAAACAACAAAAATAATAATAAAAGTAAATACTTATATTAGTTCCTGAAGAATTTTAAATTAAATATTTTTATCTGCAATAAATTTTTATTCATTAGAAATTTTTAAAAATTTATTTTCGTTGGATAAATTGGTCCTACCGTCACTTTAATATATATATATTTTGTACAAATAAGAGGTAAATATTAAATCGGTACTCGAAAGATTTTAGCGTTGATAAAAGGGTACTTAATTTTTGTTATTGACAAAATAGTCTCTAAATGATCTAAAAATTTGACAAGTGTATCCTTATCCTCGCCGGAGCACATTTCCGACGAGAAGGGTGCTGAGGTGGCCACCGAAAAATTCAAGGTAGAATTTTTAATTAATTAATTATCCAGTCCAACCTGAAAAATCTAAAATTCTCCTTTCTGAACCCTAATCCCCCCTCCCTTCCCCTTTGAACCCTAACCCTCCATCTCCAACGCACTCTCTCACTCATGAGTTGCCATAAATCTGAAAATCCTCTTGAACCCTAATCCAGAAAAAGATCCTCCCTCCCTATCACACTCTCACTTTTTTAACCATGAATTGTCCCAAATTTACAGATTAATCTACAATTCAAAAAGATTAATAACAATAAAGCTCAGAAAAATACAAATAGATTCATATACAATAATCAAAATAAAATAAAGCTCAACACAGACACCATAGAAGTAAGAGGCAGATTTAGACTAGGCCAGATGAATAACACCAGAGAAAGAAGAGGCACGACACAGTGGAGTCAAGACGGAACACAGACAGAGGAGGCAGGGAGCGACTGGCGGCGAGCAGCAAGCAGAGGTGACAGAGATGAGGCCGATGAGTGACACGCTGCTGCTAAGTGTGTCTATTCCTATGCTTGACCACAAGGAGGGAAGCGAACCACCGCAAAGCCATTCCGATGAGGTGACGCTGAGGAGACAACAGTGAAGGTGCAAGGACGACGGAGAGTGGGTTTAGGCAAAGCAACAGCGGTGAAGGTGCACGAACGATGAGATGCCAACGGAGGAGACACACGACATAGAAGTTGGCGAACGCAGAAGACCTGGCGACAAGATGGCAACCGTGCAGTGTCGATAACAGCGACTCTGTGAGACTGAGAAGGTTGAACTCTACTGTCGTTTTGAGAGAGTGTGAGAGAGTGCGTTGGGGAGGGGATTAGGGTTCAAAGGAGAAAGGAAGGGAATTATGGTTCATAACAGAGGCATTTTTTATTTAACAGGTTGAACTGGGTAATTAATTAAAAATTCTACCTTAAATATTTTGGTGGCCACTCTAACATCATTTTCGTCGGAAATATGTTCTGGCGAGTTTAGGGATATTCTTGTCAAGTTTTAAAATCATTTAAAGATTATTTTGTCAATAACAAAAATTAGGTACTATTTTATCAGTGTCAAAATCTTTCGAATACCAATTTAGTATCTCGTACAAATAATAACTCTCCTTTTAAAATGATAGAAAAATTAATTTGTCAAATAAAGTTCACTCTCGAGTACTAAAATAGTTACTCATCAAAATTGTTTTGAAACTACTTTAAAATGTTACTATTTTTCCCCTTTAAACTTTAAAGTGCATGTTTACAAGTGACTGTAAATATCTTCATAAAAATAAGGGTTCTGCTACTATGTAGAAGGGAGATTCTTTTAACACATAAAAACTACGTGTCGATCAATGATATAGGTAGTGTCATACCAAAAAATAGTAAACCAATACATAATAGAACAGCAGCGTCCATATGAGATCCATACAATTAGAGTTCTGCAATCAGTAGGCCCCACATATTTTTTTAATTTATGCCTAATAAAATTTGTTAAATACTTAAATTTACTAGTAACTACCATTAAAAACGAACATTTATATATGCATAAAAATACAAAAAGCCTTTTAGAAAAATTATAAAATTTTAAATAAATTTCATTATTCTATTTATCGCTAACAAAGACCTACAAAACCAATGAATAATAGCTCAAATGGTACAGACTCCCCATACTCAATTAAAAGGTTGCGGGTTCGAGTCTCCTATGTTCGTGCTATTTGTAATTTTATTTTAGATTTTTTTAAGATTTTATTATTTTTAATTTTAATTTAAACTTTTTTTTCTATTTATAAAGTCAAACTAATTGTATGGTTATTATCTATTAATAAAGTCATCAAACCATGAGCAATTTACCATAATAAATAAAGTGGCTTTTAATATTACCAAAACACACATCTTACAAAACGAATACCAAAATGCATTTTTTTCATACACTATAAAAATCGCTACAGGGGTGTCGCAGTTTACGTTCAAAGCAAAACTAACATAATTCGCGATAGGAGTGTCGCGATTTATGTGTAAATGAGCAGTGTGCATAAACAAGACATACCAACTGTCCCAACCATAAATAACACACACATAAGTCCATGAAAAATAAACTAAGTACACACTAGTACATGACGCCTAAACATAAATAAACATAAATAAGGGATTAAAAAGTATCATCACATAATACAAAAGTACACGACAAACATAGGTTTCATCAATAAAAATATAAAATAAACAGCTACGGCTCCTACCTGTCCTCATCCTCCTCGTGAGCGTCATCCCCGAATGCGCCTAGGAGATGCGACCTTGTACTACATCAAGCGGCCCGTCTCACTCTGGCTGGCCTTTGATGCTGCTGTGCTGGAGAAACGACAGGCATGCCCACACCATATGTAGATGGAGGCGTCCCTCCCATGCTAAACCAACTGTCATACGGGCTACTAGCAGGCTCATTCAGGTCTACATGAAAGTGTGGCTAGGGCTGGTACCCCGGAGGGTCTGACATCTGCGGCTGGTACCACTGAATCTCCTCCATTTGTGGGCGGTACCCTTCCACAACGTCCATTATCTGGGGCTGGTACTCCGGCATCTGATCCAGTGGGGTCTGGTGCTGAAAGGGCAGAGGGTCGTCATCTCGAATGAGATCTGTAAAGTCGGAATAGAACTGTGAACTGCCGACCTGATGGTCCATATCCATCGTGAACGTCGGGCCCGCCAGGTCATCATACATCTGTCTATCGATCTCATGGTATATCTGGGAGCTCGAAACATGTGTAAAAGGAACCTCCTAGAATCCAGCCCTTGCCTGCTTAGTGGGTCTATCACCAGGACTACCAGATGCAACCCCTAATGCACCACCCCGAGGTCGAGGACGGCCATGCCGGACACGGTGATAAGCATGTCCTCCTCCATCGCCACCAGCTGTGTCATCCTGAATCTTTTCATCCAGCCATCGCCACTCCCGGTTTGTAGCCCGGGTACCAATGCGTCGTTGCCTCTCCACGCACCTGTTATTAGGCACATCCAGCATCGGAACCCTAGAAGGCACCTGTAACGAACCTCTCTGAACAACATCCTGACTGATCTCCTCCGCCCTAGGATCGGCAAACAACTCTTGAAACCACTCCCACGCCGGTTTGCCTTCATCCATCAGCTTCTCAAAATCAGTAAGGCACCCGAATACAGGTAAACCATCCACGGGCAGCCCCAGCTGGTATACTACATCCTGTAGCGTGATGGTGCACTCTCTGAAAGGCATATGAAAGGTATGCATTTCAGGACGCCACCTCTCAATGAAAGCGCTAACTAAGGGCTCGTCCAACTAGAACCACCTCGCGTTAAGCCTTGTCGGGTGGTACAAACCAGCCCTCTCTAGATAGGGTATGATCCTGTCATGCAGAGGCATGTTCTGCTGCCTCCAAACACTATAAATACACCTAGTCGGCTGTAGCATGTGACAGAAGAAACCAAACAAATAAAAATTCCAACACTAACAAGTTTAGTCCTTTTACTATAAAAGGAAACAGAAACTAAACTTATAATTTTAAATTAAAGTTAATAAAAGTATCTAATACGACTGACATATTTAATTTAAAGTAATCTAAAACAAAAAATATAATATTAAAGTTTAAATAGGTAACAAACAATTCCTATTTTCTAATCATAGAACCTTCTCTCAATGTATTGTGTTCGGAGAAGTCATCTCGACCAACAACCGGCTCGGAGGGAACATCGTTTGGGACAGAACTCCATAGACCTGCCATTGTTTGGCCATCTATATTTGTTGACCTACTGTATTAAATTGATTCGCCAAGTGAGCAACGAGTAGATGAAGGCTTCCACCAAGGTAGAAGCTTAAATACCAAGTAATCGATAAGGTCAATTATGAAGGCTACATCATGATCTGCAAGCTCCAAATGTTCGACCATCTTTGATGCCACCGCGAGAGCAGTATCTGTATCAAAGTAGAAGAGAAAATGTATATTCCTTACTCCACCTGGATGTAACACAACAAGAGACTTCTTAGCATTAATTTACAATTATTTACTATTTGTAGTTAGATTAAAGTATTCCTCTGGATTGGAGAGAACTAGAGAAGTACATGGTAGACAGGTAAATAAGAGAGCCAAGGAAAAGAGGGTGATACTCACCATTAGTATCAGCAATTCGCAAGGTCAATGATATCGAGTTATCATCATTTTTGGCTCCTGTCAACCTAAACTCGTTGTTCTTATTTGTCCTCTTAACTTCGAAAACAGGACTATGCACACCGCCTTTGTTGCTTCCGGCATCACTGCTTGCATAATTCTGTCTGCCCTCATTATCTATGTCCATGGATAGGCGAGACCTGCTACGACCTAGCCTAGGACCATTCTCAACTTGCAGGAACGGATCTTTAAGAAGCTCCTCTGCTGACAAAATTCAATAAAATTTGTAGAAATGATTCAAGATTTTAATTCAAATTAATTAAATACTAAATCTTATAATTTTAAAATTTAAATCTAAATTTAAATACCTAAATCACAAGCCTTGGAAAAATATTATACAAAATACATTAACTGAAAATAACCAAACTAACCTCTTCGTTTATGCTGCAGCAACGTGCGCAACGCCGTTGAGCCTGTAAAGACTGCGTTCGTGCGCCATAGTCTTGCCCCCAACAAGCTCAAACAATCCACACTTTTCTCTCTTCCTCTCTCTACAAAACCTCTCATTCTCTCTCTAAAAACCTGAAAACAACCACAAATGAAGAATCCGCAATACCCTGAAACGTATTTATACTAAAGTATAAACCGCTGGACTCCTGTACCAGTTTATGCTCACTGCTCATTCACACATAAACCGCGATACCCCTATCGCGAATTATGTTAGTTTTGCCTTGAACGTAAACTGCGACACCCCTATAGCAGTTTACGTACATTTATAAATCGTGGGTCTCCTGTCACAGTTTACATAATTTATAAAAAAAAATATTTCGGTATCTATTTTGTAAAATGTGTATTTTGATAATATTAAAACTCTATTTATTATGATAAATTACCCCCAAATCATACTAATCTACACTACTCACTGTGAAGTAGTTACTCCTAAGTTACGGACTTTGTGCTTAATAAGCTACAACTTTTGATGAACAACTGTCAAAATGAATGACGACCAAATGCTGAACATTGGCTACATAATCACACGTATATTCTATATGTGTAGAATCAAATGACTTTCTACACATTAGCAGAACCCTAAAAATAAATAAATAAATAAATAGTGATTGAAGAGTCAAGTACTTAACTTAACCAACTAGATCAACTCCAAGATAATGGCTTTAAGTAAACACATACAAGTGGCAAGTAATATACATGATCGTGACCCCTTTTATTTTTATTTTTACTTTTTCGTTCTTATTTATTTCCATAATATCTTAGGGGCCAATTAATATGTTATGGTTTCGTCACTCACACTCTTCTCGAGAGCCGCATATTCTTTCTTTTTGAGTGAATAGTATTGCATATTCTTGTCTTGGATAAACATTAGAATATCCAATTCCTAAATAAATACATGGTAACTTCAAAATAAATGTGTGTATATGAGTATATCACAAATTTATCTATACACGAAATGTCTAGTTGGAACGTGCTGGGAAGTGAATGAATTGACTCAGTAGACTTATAGCATTAACTATTCAATTGCTCCTTTAATAAAAAAGAGTATCACATCAAATTTCTTTATTTTTATTTTATTCAAATACCTTACCATTTTTTATCTTCAAATTTTATTAATTTTTAAATAAATACAAAAATAAAGTATTATTTTAATCTTTAACTTTCAACTCTTAATTTGATCCTAACATTTCAAATATCCTAATTCTATCCCGAAAAATTTCAAATAATTTTAATGTGGTTCTATCATTAAATTTAGCACTAATAATTAACGGAATAAATGACGTGAAGGTTAATAACGTTACTAATTGTTAGAAAATCTGAAATTCAATAAGAACCTATCTAACAATAGAAGTACAAAAATTTTTTTTTTTTACAATCTGTGCGATTAAATAAGTAATACCAAAGGTACTTCAATTAGCAAATATAATAGCAGAAATTAAATAATCAAACACCAGAATTTTATTGTGGAAAAACCCGTAAAAGAGAGACAAAAAATTCACGGGACCTAGTCCAGCAAAATCATCTACTATCAAAATAATGGGTACACAATCAGTCTTCCTAATGGTACTAGGACATCTCAACAATCAACAAAATACATCATTAAAACTGATAGAATCAACATAAACCCTCCACAAATGTGGATATCTCAAATCAGAAAAAAAAAAATACAATACATGTAACAAGTTATATCCTAATGTTCATTTCTATATCAGAAATAACATACTAAAATTTTATAAAAAAATAGAACAAATTTACCAGTTCAATCGAATTAAAATGGCATACTATTTTTCTCCAATTTTCTTCTTCTCTCTCTCTCCCTCTCTCTCTTGTGGCTTATTAGCAACTTTTCTTTTTTTTTTTTAATTTGTGGGCCCCACTTAGTTGGGACCCACCAACAAATCTCTCCCTCACCAACTCAAGTGGGGATAGGCTATTCCACCAAACCCGCCTTTTCTTTGCAGGAATCAAACTTCACTATAGGTAAAATCTTAGTCATCATATCTGAACCGTTATCATCAGTATGGATCTTCTCAAGTGCATATGATTTCATCTCAACCGCTTGACGTATCCAATGATACCTCACCTCTATGTGCTTCGATCTGGAATGAAATGTCAGATTTTTGCTGAGATGTATAGCACTCTAATTGTCACAAAATAATGCAAACTTCTCTTGATTGATGTCTAACTTTTGTAGAAATTTCTTCATCCACAAGAGTTCCTTAGAAGCTTCAACAACAGCAATGTATTATGGCTCTGTAATAGACAAAACAACACATTTATGCAGTCGAGATTGTCACGACACAGCTCTCCCTGCAAAAGTCATCATATAACCAGAAGTAGACTTTCTTGAATTAAGATCTCCAGCCATATCCGCATCTGTGTAACTATCCAACACATGTTGGACACTCCCAAAGCATAAACAAACTCTGAAAGTGCTATTAAGGTATCTAAGAATCCACTTTACTGCTTGCCAGTGTTCCTTGCCAGGATTAGAGAGAAACTGACTAACAACTTCAACGGCATGAACAATATCCGTCCTGGTCCAAATCACAACATACATCAAACTGCTAACTGCATATGCATACGGAATCTTCTTCATTTCTGCTATCTTTTTTTCACTTGTAGGATATTGCCGCGAACTCAGCTTGAAAATAACTAGCAAGTGGAGTACTAATAGGTTTGGAATTACTCATACTAAACCTCTCTAAAGCCTTCTCAATATACTTCTTCTGTGACAACCACAGTTTTCCATTCTTCCTGTCACGAGTGATACTCATGCCAAGAATTTTTTTTGCAAGACCTAAATTTTTCATAGCAAAGGATCTGTTCAAGTCTTTCTTAAGACTTTCAATTTTCTTAGTATCATGACCAACAATCAACATGTCATCAACATAAAGTAAGAAAATTATAAAGTCACCATTAGAGAATTTCTTAACATACACACAATGATAAGAAGAAGTCTTACTATACACATGACCTTCCATGAAGGAATCAAACTTCAAGTACCACTGCCATGGTACTTGCTTCAACCCATATAAGTTCTTCTTCAACTTGCATACAAGATACTCCTTTTTTTTAACCTCGAAACCCTCTGATTGCTACACATAAATTTCTTTATTTATGTCACCGTGAAGGAATACAGCCTTCACATCAAGTTTCTCAACCTCTAAATTCAAGCTAGCAGCAAATCCAAGTACAACTTGAACAGAGGACATCTTCACAACTGGAGAGAAAATTTCCTCAAAATCAATACCTTTCTTTTACTCAAAACCTTTTACAACCAATCAAGTTTTGTACCTTGTCCGTGAGACATTTTCATTCGTTTTTAATTTGAACACCCATTTATTCTTGAATGCTCTTTTACCATTCGGTAGCATTAACAATTCAAACATATGATTCTCATGCAAGGATTTCATTTCTTCTTGTATGGCCTTCAACCAATCTTTCTTATGCTCATCAGACATAGCTTCCTGGTAATGCTCTGGCTCTCCAGTCTTAGTGTTCATCACATACTCATGAGGAGAGTATCTCTGAGAAGAATGATGCTCTCTAGTAATCTTCTCAATTCAGGCTTAACTGGTAGTTTAGGGGAGATTTCAACATCTGGTGAAACTTCTGCATCTGGCACCTCAGATTGAGGTATAGGTTCATCATGCAAATCATCACCGACATTATCAACTTGTACATCTTCCCCATCAACAGGAGGTCTAGTGAAAGGACCAAGTTCATCATCAGTAGAACGTCTAACAGTTATTGTTGGTTTATCTATCTTCTCAAAAACTTCAATAGTTTGGTCTTAAAAAAATCACATCTCGACTTCTAATTATTTTTTTACTCAACGAATCCCATAATTTGTAACAAAAAGTCTTCGTAACCATAACCCATGAAAATACACTGCTTTGACTTTCAATCAAGTTTGGACCTTTCATCTCTTGGAATGTGAACAAAATCCTTACAGTCGAACACTCCCAAGTGACTATAAGAGAAATAAACAACCAAAGCTCTATTTAATCAGCACAGAAATAAACAACCAAAGCTCTAGATACCACTTTATTGGGAAAACTGAGGTTCAATAAGAATCTATCTAATAATAAAAGCACTAAAAAAAATAATTTTTTCACAACTTGTGCGATTAAATACGCAATACCAAAGATACTCCAAACAACAAATATAATGGAAAAAGTTAAATAATCAAACACCAGAATTTTATCGTGGGAAAACCCCAAAAGAGGAACAAAAAATCCACGTAATCTAATCTAGTAAAATTTTCTACTATTAACATAATGGGTACACAATCAGTCTTTTTAGTGGTACTAGTGCATCTCAACAATCAACAAAATACATCTATCAAAATTGATGAAATCAATATAAACCCTCTACAAAAGTGGGTATCTCAAATCAGACAAAAAAAAAAAGGCAATATAAGTAATAAGTTATATCCTAATATTCATCTCTATACTAAAAATAACATTATAAAATTTCATTAGAAATAGAATAAATTTACTGGTTCAATCAAATTAAAATAGCATGCCTTTTTTCTCCAATTTTTTTTCTTCTCTCAGTCGAAGTTCTCTATTTCGTTTCTTTCTTTCAAAAAATGAAAGAAGCTTGACACACACTCTCTTTCTCTAAATCTCTCCCTTTTTACGGTGGCTTATTAGCTACTTTTATCTTTTTTAATTTGTAGGCCCCACTTAGTTGGGGACCCACCAACACTAATTAAATCATATATTCTTTCATGTGTTAGAAAAATATAACCAAAATTTTGTTGTAACACTTCTTCTCCTCAATTTTTTTTGTACAAAATTTCAAATTCTAACCATCAATCATCTAACACTTCAAAGTTAAAGAAAAAAAAATTTATATTAATGATCATTGGTGAATCGATCTTACTTACATATTGAAATTGAAAGCTATTGGCTCTTTAATAAGCGAATTGTTTGTATTAAATTTAATAATTGGACAATATTGAACCCATTTAAAATTTTTTTGGGATTAAATATAATGTTTAAAAGCTTTTTGAAACTGAAATTATTTAAAATGTTAGAAACTAAATTATAATTCGTCCCAAATATTAAAGACTAAAATAATCCTTTCCCCTGAACACAAATATCAATAAAAAGGACAATTAAATATTATATAATACCATCAAATATTTTTTTTCTTTCAACATTAACCTTTTCCAAGATCAACATGAGCATGAAGACAACTTCTTCATCTCACTAATTTCCAATTCATGACCTAAAATTACATCAATCTTAGATCCTTTAAGTGTGTTGCTACTATTATTACCACCATTACCAATAATGTCATCATCACCACTACCACATTCCAAACTTTTCTTCTTAGAAACAACCCTATTATGAATCTCTTGAAGCAATTTAAGAAAAGCACTTTCCACATTGTTACCATTGAGTGCTGAAGTCTCAGAGAAGAAAAGGCCTTGTTCTTCAGCAAATTCAATTGCATCTTCAGTTGACACCATTCTTAGGTCAACAAGGTCACATTTGTTACCAATTAACATGATCACAATGGAGCTATCTGCATGTGATCTTAGTTCTTCAATCCACCTTGTAACATGATCAAATGATTCTCTCTTTGTTATGTCATATACCAACATTGCCCCTAATGCTCCTCTGTAATATGCACTTGTCACTGCCCTGTACCTAATATATCATCAACAATACAATTTACAATTTAATAATTTACAGAAATTTCGGTTATATAACACTGAACAAATTAAAATTGCATTTTATAAAATATGGTACTCACTTTTTTTTTATATTTATAAAATTGATCACCTTAGACTTATAAAGAGGTCAGTTTAATTTGAGTGTAGCAATTCATGACATGTTGTGTTTATGTAATATCACTTAGTCTCATAAAAGATCAACAAAAATTACACTTTACATTATATTAAGAGTAATGTTACCTAATCAATAAAATTTATCATTTTGAACAACATTTGACCAACTAGAAATTTTTTTTATTGATCGAATGTTGATTAAAAATAATAAACATTTATTAGTCATATAAGTATATAACATTATTGCTCAAACAAATATGTATCATTATTTATATAAAAAGGTCAATTCCACTATTAATATAAAATGTCTGAGTAGAAGTAATATTTTAGTCATGAAAAAGTATAGGGTACCAACATATTATCTGTGAACTTATTGCCAATAATAATTAGTTATTATATTTTAAACACATATATAAAGAGACACATCCATAAAATATATCTATAAAGACACTTCTATTAAACACAATCATAAAAAATACATTTTTATTAGACACATCCACAAAGACACTTTCATTAAACACAGTTATAAATAAGAGCTGGCAGAAGTTGGCAGAAATTCTGTTGGTAACGTAGTGAGATTGTTTAGTTATACTATTTTATTTAAGGATTTAACTAAAAAAAGAAAGGAAAAAAAAAACATGAATGAACCTTTCTTGGCCAGCAGTATCCCAGATCTGAGCCTTGATGACTTTGCCATTAATGGTGAGAGTCCTAGTTTGGAACTCAACACCAATGGTTGACTTAGAGTCAAAGCAAAACTCATTCTTTGCAAACCTTGAGAGCATTTGAGTCTTTCCCACTGATGAATCTCCAATCACCACAACCTTAAACACATAATCTATTTTCTCATTCACATCATCATCATAATACCCTATTATTTTCTCACTCTCATTATATTGTTTTTTTTCAGCCTCAACACCATTCATTTTCATGTCAAGAACACTAAGAAGCTTGAAATAAAAAGGTAATAACTATGTGTTTGTTGGTCTAAGTCTTTAATTGGTCCTAGTGTAGAGCATTTAAATGCAACTTTGATTCTAAAGTTTTTGGTCTTGGTGGGGAAAAAAGAAAGAGCAAGATAAGGTAGTTGTTGAATCACTAGTGTGAAATTATTATTAAATAAAACAATATCATAATGATATGTGAAGTAAAAATTATTCAGGAAATTAATTCCCACAAAATATAATTTTTAAAATAATCCTTATTTAAAATTTTGTTTTGTAAATAATTATTTTTTATTATTTTTAGTTTAACAATATTAAAAGAAAACTAAACCAAAGAATAGGCAATGAAATGTGGGCCAGCTTTTGTCTCACAATTTTAATATTATTTGGAACTATTATTGGACTCTATTGCCTTGAACATTGATGGTTTTCTGTTGCTGATGTATTATAGTACTTCAGTAAATGGTTGAATTCTTTTTAGGCAAAAAAGGGAAACCATAAGTAGGAATTGATCAAAATTTTCTAAAAAGTAGTTATGGCGATGTTTTTAAAAGAGTCAATCGATTTTATAAAATTTGTATTATTGAATCTGTACCAAAAAATTCATAAAATTATGCAAATATTGATTGGCTCTTCATATATTCTTGTAGGTTTAGCAAATATCCTGTAATGCTTTAAAGCCCACCGTTTTAGCACATGCTTGCCTTTTTTCTTATTCTTGAAACATATCAAAAGTATATTTTTTTCAATTTCTGAGATAGCTAATTCCGCAGGATAACCCTATATCCTCAAAACAACATTCCTGCATGCTTTCAAATTTAATTCTTTCTTAGTTATGAGTTTGTCAATGAGATTCAAGAAGTCTTTTTTAAAGTCATGTTGTACATGCTTTTTTATTCTAATTGTTTTACCTTCTATTGACTCCGTATTCTCAATTCCTCTCACTTTCATATATGACATTGCTCTTGATTTGCACAGAGTAATATTGTTGCTGATAGTGTGTGGTTACAAGTTGATGTGTGTTAGTGAATCTCTATAATGGAGAAACTCCTTAATATGGAGAAGAACTAGACGTTTCTACTGTTGACTCTTTTGTTATGAGAGAGAGAGGGAGAGGGAGAGAGGGAGTGAGAGAGAGAGTACTGACGGATGATGGTGTTAAGTATAAGAGTTGGAATCTCAATTTAACTTTTAAAATCTTTTGATATTACGATTTTAAATAAGTAAATTGACTTTACGAAATTTATATTAGATCTGACGATTTTATGATTTAAATTTTATTAAAATTTTATATTTTATGTACTTAATTTATTTTTTTTATTTTACATAAAATCTCAATTTTCTTTACCTTGGTTATGGTGGTGATGTTTATTAATTATTATGTCTCATGTTATAGAACTATGAATCTTCATTTGTTGAATATGGTTGAGCTGTCTAGTTTCATATCACTCTTTTTCTTTTCCTTAATTTAAGGCTTAATGCATGGATGGAGATAATTACTTTTCCTTTTCCACCAATTTTACCACCTTTTTTTCCCTTTTTTTTTTTTTTTTTCTCTTTTGCTTTCCCCTAATTAATATCATTGTTTATATCTTGCAAATGCTATGCTTTAATAGTCTAATCATTTAAGAATTTTCCTTGAATGTTTTATTAGGGTGTGGCCTTGGACATTGATGAACCAGCTCATGCATCAAAATGCTAAAGATTAATCAAGTACTTTCTTTGAACATCATATTATATTGTTGTGTTCTTGCATTGTTATTTCCCCCCTCAAGGTGAAATAAATGGAAATATAGTGAACCCTAATAATTCTTTGTCTGTTTTAACTTTTAATGTATATTTAAAAGAACAATAAAATAATTAAAAGATTAGTTTCTTTTATATTTATCAGCAGTATTCAAATTATGTTATTAAGACAACTTTATTACTTATCACTCGAGTAATGCAATGTTGGTTATTGAATGTACTTATATATCATAAACAATTAATACAAAGAATATAGTACTTATAGCATCATATGAAAAAAATGCTAGATTAAAAAAGGAAAAAAAAAGTTTAATTATAATTGATTTTCAACTTTTATCATATATGAATTTTATATTTTTTTTATTAAAAAATATTAGACTTTTATTTTTTATTTTATCAATTTTTTATTTTTAAAAAATTTGATCCAAATCATATAAATTTGTAGTAATTTATTGCACTAACAAAAATAAGTGATGTATATTGTATTTTTTTTTAGTCGTTCACAATGTTCTCTAGTTCCAATATGAATTCTATTTAAGAATTTGTTGTTAGTCAATGAATTACTTTATATATAAAATGGAATTTAAATTTATAATACGTATTTAAATGGATAAATTAGCTGACTGCTCAACCAAACCAAGTTAGTTTGGTGTATTTTATTTTATATTTGTGTATTGGCCTATATCTCTATAAGGTAATAGCTAACATAATATTAGAGAGATTGTATGGTATAAATTGAAAGAAAAAAAAATCCACACATATAGATGTTGTGTGGCATCATTTAATTTATACCCAACATCTGGCTTTTTGAAGTTTTTGTGCAATTTAGGGGCGTCGTGGGATGATTGACACTCGTTGGAATATATTATTTGTTTTGCGATTAAGCTTTGCTTATGGGAGGGATTTTCTTTTAAACTCAAACCAACTCTTTATTTTTTATCAAACAATAATTGTATGCACAAGATAAAATTTAAATTTTCGATAATTATTTAAATAAATTAGTAAGCAAATCTTAGACTAACTCAACTTAGTTATCTTAAATCAAGTTATTTTTGTTTTTGTCAATTGAATTGAACAGCCTTCAATTCCAGACATTACAAATTTATCTACACTACATTCACATACACAATACTTAAGGTTCCATCCACTACTTAATCTAACCAAATTTTGAACTGGTATGCACTTGTTACGAAACATACATGATAATCATTAGATCAAAGCCTTGGGTATAACTAAGTTGGATTTTTTTTTTTTTTTT
>NC_029786.2:5024202-5029941 GCF_000816755.2 Arachis ipaensis | reverse complement strand
AATCAAGCTATTGTTATTTTCTAAATGGATTGGATCTGTTAGCCCCACACTTTTGTCTTATTGCTTTTTTTTCCCCCAACTTCATATTTTTTTAACATTAAAAGATTTGGGCTGGTCCTTTTTATCTAATCATAGACATGTGTCCCAAAAATAAATTATTATACAATGTTTTCAAAATAAATAATTACGACATGAACATCAATCCGTTGTAGTCTAGTTGGTCAGGATATTCGGCTCTCACCCGAAAGACCCGGGTTCAAGTCCCGGCAACGGAATATATTTTTGTATTTGACTCTTGTTTTTCTGAACTTTCAGTTCCGCTGAACCTGTAGATGGCACGCCAGGTGTTCGACGGAATGTTTGTAACTGTTGATGAAATTTTTTCGACAACCTTAATGTGATCAAGGCGAAAGTACTGGCATAATTGGTTTATAATTACTCACTAAGTATAAATAAACAAATATTAGATTGAACTTTGTTCAAGTGTCATGAAATGTGTTACTTTTTGAAGACGGTTTAAGGCCTTAAGCTTCCATCATAATTAAGTTAAACCATATTTTGAATACAATTCCTTATATCATTGTTAATTTGTTACAAATCATGAATCATAGTCCAGATACTAAGATTCTTTTTTATTGGTTCTTTTATTGGTAACTTTTGTTTCATCAGGTAGTAAAAAAATGGAGGGGTATTGAACAAGATGCCTAAGATAAACTTTGTATGATGAACATTTAAAGTGACAAATTCCTTTACATAAATTAATGAACTGTAATAACTTTCCTAAAAGACAAAAGAATAAAAATCTATCAAAGAATTTGGCTTGATCATGCTACTTTCTCCTTTTTCACCTTCCTTTGATTCCTAGCCACCAATTTAAGAATCTCATCAATGAGAATAACAGGTGCTGATATAAGAATCACCAAAAACCACTCATTCAAGCTAAGTGGAACAACACCAAACACATTAGCAAGGAATGGAGTATAGAGTATGAGGCAATGGAGTCCAAATGATATTGACATTGCTACCATAAGCCAAGGGTTCCTCCAAGGTGGAATCTTTCTCAAGCTATTCTCTTCTGAGAGGGCATTTAGGGAATTGAACATCTCAATTGCAACCAATACAGAGAGGGACAGAGTCATAGCCTTCACTTTACCAACAGAGAAGTAGTCACATGGATTTGAGAATGTTATTGCTCGGCCGCCACTGACTGTGAATGGCGTGGCCGTGAAGTTAGGCCACGAATGGCACTCTCCCCAGTTGAGAAGCTGGGAGAGTTCTATGATTGTATGGCCATCACCAACAAGATTGATGCCTAGAAAAGAAGCTTGAGTGTACCACAAGACAAAAATTCCAACTGTAGCAATTCCCACATAAGAGCCAATAACCTGCAATAAGCATTGTAGAATTATTCTTCAAAATCAAATTGATGAATTTATGAGACTTGATCATAAGACTTCAATAAGTTTGTATGTCATATTTGTTATGCATAATTTTAGTCCTATTAGCTTAAACTTTTGGGAAGTGGTTTTATAACACTTATCAGAACTTCTATGACTGAAAAATCTAGAGCTCGATCCTTATTAAACCCCAAAAGAAAAAAATTTCCGCATAAAGCAACAACGCAAAAGAATATAACTTATCAGTTTAGAAATATAATCATTCATATACCTCCTATTATCAGTTTAAACTTTTAAGAGAAGTGATTTTATTACAAATCCATATCAGTTTATTCTATCAGGCCTAATTCAATCAAGCGTGCCAAAACATAGCCTAAAATGAAGGGAACTGAGAAACTTACAAGATAGCGGACAAGAACCCAAGAACTTATGAGAGAATCATTGCTTTTCCGAGGCGGCTTGCGCATGATATCAACATCAGCAGGGTTGAAACCAAGAGCTGTGGCAGGTGGACCATCAGTGACCAAGTTCACCCACAGGAGCTGCACTGGTATCATGCATTCTGGGATCCCAAGAGCAGCAGTCAAGAATATTGAAATAACTTCTCCAACATTTGATGATATCATGTACCTGTTAATGTTGAATAAATTTTAGTAAGGACTTCTTGTGTAGATCAACCAAAACCAGAAGTAAACAAATTCAATAAAACATACCTGATGAATGATTTCATGTTATTGTAAATTGCGCGACCTTCTGCTACGGCCGTGACAATTGTACTAAAATTGTCATCTGCTAGCACCATATCTGAAGCTTCTTTAGCAACCTTCAATATTTCAGACAATGTTAGAAATCATCATATCAAAATGAGAATAAAACAGTTGAAAACTCTGTTATGTTATACCTCTGTCCCAGTTATTCCCATGGCAATGCCAATATCAGCAAGCTTGAGTGCTGGCGCATCGTTCACTCCATCTCCGGTCATTGCAACTATCTCCCCCATGTCCTTCAGCAACCTCACAATTTCTTGCTTGTGTCTTGGCTCGGCTCGCGAAAAGACCTTGCCTCCAGGTCTCAGCAGCATCTTAACTTGTTCTGAAGGAGGAAGAGACATGAATTCTTTACCTGTTAGGCTTTGTCCTTTAAGGTCCTCATCTTTGGAGAACAAACTGATTTCTCTGCAAATAGCCTCTGCTGTTGACTTGTTATCACCAGTTATCACCATAACTCTTATCCCAGCTTCCTTACAATCCTCAATTGCTTTATGAACTTCCTCGCGTGGAGGGTCCTAATCAAGAATACCAAAATAGTCTTAAAGATATTAAGCAAATACCTGATTGGATGACAGTGTAAAACTTTTTCTATAGAGAATAACAAAATGAAGATTGATTGATCGATTAATTGGTATAATTAAAGATATTCAGCAAACTTACTCTTAGACCAACAACACCAACAAAAACTAGATCACTTTCAATGGCTGAGTAGCATGCTGGATCAAGCAATTTGTTATGAGAAGGATGAGTATCTGCATAGTAGTCCGAAAACTCTCCTAACTGATCCTTATACGCAAATCCCAAGCAGCGCAATCCCTTCGAACTCATCTCCATGAGTCTATGTAGAAGCAATTCCCTGCATTGCTCATCTATCGGAACCAGAGATCCATCAGCTAGTTGCACATGTGAGCTTCTCTCCAGTAAACTCTCAACAGCACCCTGTGATTCAACTATTTTAGAACTTAAAGGTCCAAATCATGTATCTTAATTATGCAGCAGAATAACCAACAAATCACCTTTACAAGAAGCCTATTTTCACCATCCGGTTCGCGAACAATGACACTCATTGACTTCCGAACGCGATCAAACTCCAATGTTGCTACCCTCTTGGATCTTCTATTCCACCAGTCACAACAACCTGTACAATAAGAATTAAAAAGTACATTGTTATTCCTAGGAGAGTTGTACTTTGGCAATTTATTTATTTTTTCATTAATTGGTCCATTTTCCGTACCCAACTTCACAGTACTGTTGGATTCAACCATGTTTTGTGAATTAGTAATCTTGTTTTTTGACTTTGTATCTGGAACTCCCATCTTTTCAACCAAGACTTTTAGTGCTGCTTCAGTAGGCAACCCTGTGGCGCGAAAAAGGCGCCCATCGAAATAAATTCCAGCATCATTACAAACTGCACATATTTCAGCCATGGCTTGAAGGTTGGCATCCATGTTAAAGCAAGTCCAGTCAATAATTCCCCCATCCCTTGGATCATAAGTTGTGCCTTCCACGCGAATGACTCGAGAAGCATTGGTTCTCCCTCCTAAAGTAAAGAACTCTGTCACAGACATTTGATTCGTCGTAAGAGTACCAGTTTTATCCGAGCAAATCACAGTAGTACATCCCAAAGTTTCTACACTTGGAAGCTTTCTAACAATTGCATTCTTTTGTGCCATTTTCCTTGTACCAAGTGCTAAACAAGTTGTGATAACAGCAGGCAGACCTTCTGGTATTGCAGCCACTGCGAGTGCAACGGCGATTTTGAAATAGTATGTGCACTTCTGGAAGGAAAATTTGATGTTTGAGGGAAATCCATCAACAACATCCCAAGAAAGGAAATTCTTGTAGTTTATGATCCAAACAACAAGACAAACTATACCAATTGCAGTGGTGAGCCTATTACCAAATTCATCTAATTTCTTCTTCAAAGGAGTGTCACTTTCCTCCAGAGAAGCCTCATGTATCTGCTTCTGTATCTTCCCAATTTCGGTGTTCATTCCAGTGGTGATAACAATACAAACACAACTCCCATTGACAACTGTGGTTCCTGCAAAGACCATATTCTCCTTGGCCTGCAACTCACAATCATCCAAGAAAACAGGACTTGTTCCTTTGAGAACTGGCATTGCTTCTCCGGTTAGCGAGCTTTGCTCGGCTCGCAAAGTTGAAGTTTTCAAGGCTGCAACTCTCATGTCAGCAGGGACTTTATCTCCGACGCGCAACTCCACAATATCACCGGGAACTAGCTCTCTTGCAGGCAAATCCGGCACAAAATTTCCATCCCTTAACACCTTTCCAGATTCACATTGCAACTCCTTAAGAGCTTCAAGAGCCTTTTCAGCATTATTCTCTTGCCAAACTCCAACAATGGCATTAAGGACTAGAATCAAAATGATTACAAGTGGTTCCACATAAGCTTCGAATCCAGATTCCCCCGTTTCGCCTCCATGAAAGTAAGCTAAGATAAATGAAATGAATGCTGCAATCAAAAGTATCTTTACCAGCAAGTCATCAAATTGTTCTAATACCAATTGCCATAATGGCTTCCCTTTCTCCTTTGCTAACTCATTCCAACCATACTTTTCGCGCCTCCTCTGAACCTCGAAAGTGCTCAGACCCCTTTCGAGTTTCACTCCATACTCTTTCAAACACTCCTCAACAGACCATGACCATGCTGGAAATGGTTTCTCCTCCATTGGAACTTCCATGGACAAGTTAGCTAGAACTCAACACTGAAAAATAAAAAGGCATTCGAATTACTTTCACACAAACATTTCGGTGAACAGATCAAATGCAATGTTAAATTGGACAAAAACATTTAACAGAATCAAAGATTTTCTGTACTTTCAGGATGGATTATAGTTCACAAAGTTATTAAATGCAAAAATTTATAGCTCTTCAAGACCCAAAAACGGACAAGAACATTATCTTAATCTTACATCATTCATAAAAAATATATACAACTAAAAGGGCATCAAGGAAAATAATTACTACATACCTCAACCACTGACAGACAAACTCATACAAAACAACATAAAGGGTTGTCTAATTTATGTGAAAGGAACAAAATTTGTACCAATATAAGAAAGGGACGAAGTTCAAAATTCTGTTAGCTTGGAAAGAAAGCAAAGTTAAAGCCCATGAATTGGAATTTTCCAACAGTTAGGAGGAAACCTTTTCTGCAAGAAATGCAACTGTGAAGACTGAAGACCAAGACTAATACTTACATTTGTTAGTAGTATAAATATTGTGTTTGAAAAAGAATGCAAGAATGTGTTGTGTTGTTATGTCATGTTGGGTTTGGTTGGGAGTGAATGAGAATTTAGAATGTGGTTCTGATGCTTTTTCAAATCTTACTTCTTCTTTTGTAATGATAACAAATGTTCAAAGTGGAGACAGTTACTTTTTAGAAGTTTTCTAAAGAGGAGTTAATGGGATTATGGGACGCGTGAGTTGGAAGTTGGAACAAAACTGCACCACCCACTATGCTTTTGACCTTTTGCTGGATGATATTTGAGTTTTTTTTTTTAGGTTAATTTTGATGCAAATAGTGTAAAATATTTTATTTAATAGTT
>NC_029786.2:5022373-5024100 GCF_000816755.2 Arachis ipaensis | reverse complement strand
AGCTTGCAGCTCTCTCTACTACCTATTGCTTTCAGATTTGTCAAAGATGCAATAATAACGATTAAAGATTAAATGAATAAACTAATGGTAATAATTGAAAGTTCAAAATCAAACCTACCAAATTGTCGTTACAACAAGAATACTATTAAACAAACAATAAAAGTTGTCAATGAGTAATAGCTCAAATGGCATAGTCTCCTCATACTCAATTAAGAGGTTGCGGGTTCGAGTCTCATATCTTTGGTAAAAAAAAAAAAATAATAATAAAAGTTAAACTGAGGAAGATGAGTGTAATAATTTAAAAAAATAACAAATAAAAATAATATAAGAATTTAATAAATGGAACAAAGTTGGTGCATGGTGGCTGCAGGTATTAATAATGCAAAAAACAAAAAAGTAAAATCAGTGCCAAAATAGGATTGTCTTTGTTTGAGATTAAGATTAAACATTTAGGACTATAGAAGACTGGTTTCTAGTTTGAAAATTTATTTGTAGTGTTAACATAAAGCTCTTGTTAGAGTCAATCATAGTACAATTTGGATCCTTTAAAATAAATAAAATAAAATAAAATAAAAAATTCAATATATATTATTGGTCATATAAACTCTTTTTAGGTTGGTCTCTTTCATAACAGCTTTTGACCAAAAATACACATGTCTTTCATTTATAAGCCAAATGGTCCCCCCATGACTTTATAAAAAGGAAAAAAGAATTAACTATTTTAATTTCTCTTTATTTTATTTCTTAGATATGTTTTATTTCCATTAAATAAGTTTAAATCATATCATGCTCAGATACTAAGCCACATTATTATATTTGAAATGTGTCAATTTTCTTAGATATGGAAACTTCCATGTAACTTCTTCCCCTTTTCCATTATCTAAAGCTACCAGGTCTGTTTTTGTACTTTGCACTACACAAGCTGGACCAGCTTCAATTCCCTTAGTCAACTTGAGTTTGGTAATTTCTAATTTCAAATGAAAGAATCTTTTTTATTTTTTATTTTTTTCCTTTTGACTTTTATTAGGATGAAAGCAAAGGGATATTGTTTTTTAATAGTCATTATTAGAAATTACATGGAAAACACCCATGTAAAATTAGTAAACATTTCATATATGTACTACTGATAGAGTGGTGGGTAAGCGTGGAAAAAAACGCTTGCACATAGACTCTTTTTTATTTTTCCTAAATAATAAAAATAACATAATTATAATATTAATAATCATAAGCCAATAAATTTATGTTAAACTTATAATTTATTTTGATCCTAAAAATAAATTTCATTTGTAATGACTAAATTTTATATTAAAATTTGTTCAAGATGATACTTGAATGAAAATTCAAAAAGTGCTTATTTAGATAAAGATGAATATGGTACTCGTTAGTTTCGCAGGATAGATCTTTGGGAGGGACGGTACCTGTAAACGCATTTCGACATCTAAATTAGAGAACTAAAAAAGGTAAAATATAAGTGTATAGAGTAGAATGATTATACTTAGAAGAGTGATAAGACTCTCTTTTATAGGTTTTGTTAAGTTATCTTATTTTTTAGAAGGAGGTTCCACTTCATATAATTTTAAAAGATAGTTAAGAAGTAAAAATAGTTCCAGACTGTTATCTTATCTTTAAATACATGTTAAATATGTTTAATGTAAATATAATAAAGGTAGAAACTCACATGTAATATCTTTATGTGAAGTTAACGGTGAAAAATCATCATTTAGTAA
>NC_029786.2:5014071-5022291 GCF_000816755.2 Arachis ipaensis | reverse complement strand
TAACCATTTTCAAGAGTAAATATATTAAAATTAAATTTTAAAAAATATTGAAAACTTTTGTTTTTGTTTCATTGAAAACCTAAGTGGGAGAGCCCATCTAAAGAGTAAACATATCCTTTGGGCTCAAATTGGGCCAAACTGTAGAAGAATTTTAGGGTTTCCTGAATTTTGGAATTTCGGTTTTTAAGTAAAATCAAAACCTCACAGGACTTCAATTCTACCATCGTAGTCTTGGCCGTTGGGATAATTGGTTTATTCCAAACTAAGCTGAAAAAGGCGCACACCAAAAATTCCAAGCTTTTCCCCATTTTCGGGTACGCTTTTTTCTCCTCCGACCTTTTCCTCCGACCTTCACATTTTAGGGTTTGTGAATATTGCAGAGGTGAAAATCCATGCGATGAGGGTTCTTAAGTTTCGGGATATTTGGATATTTCTCTGTTCTTTAGTTTATCTGTTTCTAGGTTTTCTTTTTTTTTTTGTTAGTTAATTGTTGGGTTGATTTTGAGTTCTTCTGTTTAACGAAGGTTAAGAGAAGAAGATGAGGCCTGTTTTTGCTGGGAATTTGGAGTATGATACACGACAATCGGAGCTGGAGCGATTGTTCTCAAAGTATGGAAGAATTGACCGCGTTGACATGAAATCTGGTAAAAAAAATTTATTAATTCTGTAATGTGCTAAAAAGTTTTGCTGATTGGTTATGAATGGCTCAAGTGCACGTTTTAATTTTTTGAATGTATTAGCTCTAGTGTCTTTCAAATTGCAATTTTGTTTAGCTCAAATGCAATTTTTCATTTATTTGTATATCTTTTAATGCGGCATTCTGAATGATCAATTTCATAGGTGGTTATTGCTTGTGTCGACTAGGGAATGTGAATGATGAAGATTTTTTAATAGTAACTTTCATTAGTGAGCTGTGAAGTGGGTTTGTCACTCACAAGAAACCACATTTTGTAAAAATATGATTGATGTTTGATCTAAACAGGCCACTGAAACCTAAGATATTGCGACGGCGATATTTTGGATGTGGCGCAGACATATGGGTAGTTTTTGTGGCTTGAATTGCCTAGTTCGGATAACCGGTTGGAAAATATATGAAACAAATCACCAAAATTGTGCAATGTCTTTAGGGAAATCCTCTGGATTTTTAAGTGTTTGTTTTGACGCAGGAACTTTCTCTAAGGAAAAATACGTTGAGGTTCTATCTTTTGGCTCGCCAACCTCTGCAATTTTCCTTTTTGGAAGCGAACCTTCTTGCTTGCTTGCTCTCTGCATTTTCATACCTGATTATTCAACACTCACTTACCTCATCACCCAACACTTGACATCCATCAGAATGTTCATAGGGGAACCATCAATCAATCAATCAATCAATTTATTAAGCCATGCCTAGCTTCAATGCATATAGGGGATCAATGTACTATTTCTGAATTCACTTGTGCTGTCTGAATGGAGAAGCATGCTTGGCAGTCACAATATCAGATCTGAATTTTGGATTTAAACCTTATAATTGCAATCATGATTTTGTCCATCATTCCACGCCTCTCTACAGCTTCTTGTCCATCAGACCCCCACTCATATTTTCAGGTGTTGTATTTCTTTGTTCCTGACAGGGAAAAATGATTTCCTGATTTGGCTGATGTACTTCTGGTGAGGGATAACATGCTTGATGCATTTCATAGTTATTTATGTCTCTAATACTAGTTCCGTTGCAGGTTTTGCTTTTGTCTATTATGAGGATGAGCGTGATGCTGAAGAAGCAATTCGTGCACTTGACAATTTTCCGTTTGGCTATGAAAAGCGAAGGCTTTCTGTTGAATGGGCTAGGGTATGGTACTATATTTTTTTACCATGTTTGGTTGTATTTACTTCTTGATGAGATTGTCATTTTGTCAGACTAAAACAATGTCCTATGTAATCTGTGTTGTCTGTTTGTTTTACCATTACAGGGTGAACGTGGGCGTCATCGTGATGGCTCAAGGGCAAACCAGAAGCCCACAAAAACCCTATTTGTGATCAACTTTGACCCAATTCGTACTAGAGTTCGTGATATAGAAAAGCACTTTGAACCTTATGGGAAGGTTCTTCATGTCCGAATTCGTAGGAACTTTGCATTCGTGCAGTTTGAAACACAAGAAGATGCTACGAAAGCTCTTGAGTGTACGAATATGAGGTCAGTGTTGTGAATTGTGATATTGCGATATCTATTGGTAAGAATTTGCTGGTTTCTTTTGCTAATGCTATGTATAGATAATGAATTTCTGGTCTCATTTTGTTTCCAGTAAGATACTGGACAGGGTGGTGTCTGTGGAGTATGCACTGAGGGATGATGGTGATAGGGGTGACAATTATGACAGTCCGAGACGAGGTGGTTATGACAGATCACCGAGTCCGGCCTATCGCAGGCGGCCAAGTCCTGACTACGGTCATCCACGCAGCCCTGTGTATGATAGATATAATGGACCAGACAGGCGTAGGAGTCCCGATTACGGCAGGCAGAGGAGCCCAGATTATGGCAGATACCGCAGGTATAATAACCGTGCATGCTATATTTATCACTGGCCATTGCATGATTTAATTTTATTTTATAGCTTAAGCAGCTGCTTCTTTTTTTTTTTGGTATCTACAGCCGTTCACCAGTTCGAAGGTCAAGGACTTAGGCTAGGTCTCGGTCCCGGTTTTCTGTGGTAAAAGAAGCAGGCGCGAGTGGCACCTTTTTTTTAACTTTCTGGTTGTTAGAGTAACGAATGGGATGATACATGTGTAGTAAAGGGTACTTCCCACAGTTTTTAGTTTGATTTGGTTTGGCTTTGCAAATAGCTTTGTTGTAAGTCCATGCCAATTGTGGTTATAGGAATTATTATGAATGCATATATTTGCAGTGACATGTTATTTATCTGCTACTACAGTACTACTGAGAATCAATATCTTTCTACCCTCGTGCTATTATCTGAGTCACCATTTACCACCAAATTTGGAACTTTCTAATTGCTTTGATTATTGGATAAGCTGCCTTTTTTCATTTCAAGTTGTTGGATAGAAAAAATTAATTTTATTGATATTTTTTTAATAAAAATAAATTTTTAAAAATATATTTGTATTTTGCGGATATATCCGATATCCGATCCAAGCTTAAAAACTGTGAACATTGGATCCGATCCGATCCAATGATTTTAGTGCAGATCGGATTGAAATTTTGGACATTATCCGATGTTTCTTTGTTTCTTTTATTCATCTTTCGATGTTTCTTTGTTTCTACTGTGATCAAATAATTCAAGTTATAAAAAAATAACAATAAAAAACATAACACACAAGAACTAACAACAAAATTATACAAACATTACAAAAAACCTTTAAAATCGTCTGATTTACCAGTGAAATTCATAAAAAATCCAACGGTAGAATTATTACTCACGAAACAAATCTGACGGTATAAACATCGCCAATAACTGTTTACCGCCGGATTTTAGTAATCCGATACTTATTGCCGCCGGAATTTTTTTCGACGGTAATTCTAGAATTGCTATTTTTATTTGTTATTACCGTCGGTTGAAATCTGACGGTAACCTTGGCGCCATTTTAACTTTTTGACGCCCTAATTACCGTTGGAAATTTTTGTGAAATTCCGACGGTGATATTATTTAATAAAATAAATCAAAGAAAACTAAATAATATCGCCGGATTTATCCCACACAAAATTCGACCGTAATATTAAAAAAAATTAATTTTTATTTAATGTATTTTAACTTTAATGATCATAACTATAACCTGATGAAAACTAAATAATATTATGATAACTAACATTGAAATTAAAAATTAATGAAAACTAAATATGTTTCATTAAAATAAAAAATTTGGCAGTTTCCCCTTAATTCAGAGATCACCAAATTTTTTTTCAATTTTCACAGTTTAAAAACAATTGCAAGCATACAAACAACCAATACATCTTTTTTAAATTTTTGGAAATTTCGGTAAAGTTTCAACTATAATTAGCGATCTCCACCAAATATAATTTTCAACTGTTACAACCAAACATATCTTTAAACAATTTTAATAAAAATTCAGCACTAGGCAACTTTCTCCCTCTTCAGTCCTAAAACCCTATCCTAGAAAGAAAACTTAAACAATTTAACATATCTAGAGAAAGAAAACCAACTTCGATATTGCACGAACAACCCACGTATATAAGGAGCACGAACAACCCACAATAAGGCTACACAACGTTCAGAAACAAAGAAAATCCTAAAACAGAAACGAAGTTAGTAATAAGTAAAAATTGATAAAAATTAATAATAAAAAATTAATAACATTTTTAAAAATACTAATAAAAATCAAATGAAGATAATTACCTTAAACTAATCCCATAAATTGTAAACTGTAAATCTACATAATTTACTGCTTAACCTTAACCCAAAACCCTAAAAACTTACTTTATCTAAATTCAACCCAAAATTATTCTAACTTCAACCTTAAACTAAACCAACCTTATTTAATGAAAAATTTTGATAAAATTTTTAATAAAACCCTAAATAGAAAAAGCTAATTTATCTAAATAATTATCTTAATTCACAAATTTACCTAACCTTATTTAATTCTTAATAAAACTAAATTAATCTAACAAACAATACAACATAACCCTAATTACATATTTCATAAAAAAAATTTAGATAAACATTTAATAAAAGTAAAGCAAATGGAGAAACTGCTCATCTCTAGATGCGGTGGTCCTCGGCGGTGACCATGGCCGCACAGTGGTGACTTCCAACGGTGACAGGACAGCGGAGGCGGTCGGTGGAGATGCGGCAGAGCTGTGCTCTGAGTCTCCCACAACAACGGCGGCCAAGTTCTACACTGCGGCAGCAACAGTGGAGCGGTTGCGGCGGCAACAGAGGAGGTTTGCAGCGGCCACCTTCAATGGAGGAGAGGGAGAGAGTGGATTTGAAGGGAAGGGGAAAAGGGCTCGCATTTCAAATTTACCATAAAATTATCGTCAGATTTACTGCAGAAAAATCTAACCATAATGAGCTGCAGTTATCAAAATGACATTTAATTTTTTGGCGTGTTGGCACCGTTAAATCCCCCATTCACGCCAAAAGTTCCGTTGGATTATGGGATGGGCTACCGAATCCGACGGTAATTTTTTTATCAGATAAAATATTATAGCAATCCCTTGTAAAATCCCTTGCCGTGAAAATCAAACCAAAAAAATCCAATCTCCATAAAAGAAAAGTTACATGCATCAAAGCGGTAAAAAATAAGATTCACGCGAACAAAAAATACAGAGAATTTCATAAAAAAAAAAAAAGAAAAAAAAACATTACATGAGAGAACACTAAAAGACACTTAAAAAAAAAAGCAAACATTCATCCTATGAACATGAAAAATAAAATAAAAAGTAAGTAAAAAAATAAAACTTAGAATAGGACACTAAAATCGATTTTAAAAAAATTATTTCCCTTGATACTGCCTGAAACCAAATTTAAAAATTCTTGATGGAAAAAACATATTAGATTGAAGCATGATTGTTCCATGTGCTTTTTAAAGATCAGAATAAAGGATGGTGTTGGCAATAAGAAAATAATATATGAAGAAACCAATAGTTTAATATATTAATGTAAGGTTAGTTCTACATTTTTTTTTATACCCAGTACTCTTTTCAAAGTTTTAAAGTATTTTTCTTCGTTTGACTATAATTTTTCACTGCTTATGACTGTAATATGACTTCTATAGTTATTTTTTATTAATTTGGTCTTTTTAATGTGATCAATAATTCATATTAAAAAAATAACAATAATAAACATAATACATAAGAACCAACAACAAAATTGTACAAAGTCAAACATACAAAGAAATCAAACTCCAAAAAAAATAACATGCATCAAAGAGCGGTAAATGGTGAAAAAAAATAAGATTCACACGAACAAAAAGAACAGAATTTTGTAAAAAAACAACAAAATATACATGAGAGAACACCAAAGAAAAGACACTAAAAAAAGATAAAAAAAAAAACAACATTCATCATATGAACAAGAGAAATACAATAAAAAGTAAGTAAAAAATTAAAACTTAAAATAGGGCACTAAAAATGATTTAAAAGAATTATTTACCTTGGTACAGACTGAAACCAAATTTGAAAGTTCCTCGTGGGAAAAAATATTAGA
Organism: Arachis ipaensis; assembly: GCF_000816755.2. Lineage (NCBI taxonomy): Eukaryota > Viridiplantae > Streptophyta > Magnoliopsida > Fabales > Fabaceae > Arachis > Arachis ipaensis. The sequence continues at coordinate 5,016,133 of NC_029786.2, read as the reverse complement.
AGCACAGAAGAAAAAGACAGATTGAAGCATGATTGTTCTTTGTGCTTTTTAAAGATGAGAATAAAGGATACTGCCCGTAAAAAAAATATATGAATAAATCAATAGTTTAACATATTAATGTAAATGAGTTATTAAATTAAATAATAAAATGCCCATAAAGTACTTCTTCTTTTTTAGTCTTCTTTGACTACTTATGACTGTAATATGACTTTTAGCGCTTCTTTGGATGCCATTAAGTTGATGGGAAAAAAAATCATTTTTATTTTTTAGCGTGTTTGGTAAAATTCTAGTAGTAAAAATAAAAATACTATAAAAATATATAAAAAAAAACATCTTTTTTAAAAAACTACAATTTACATCTTTTTTCTTAAAAAAATGTTTTTCACATAATAAATAAACAAAAAAATATTTTTTGCATGAGATATCCAAATATAAAATTACTTTTACTTTTTCAAAAAATCTTTAAAAAAAGATAATTCGTAAAAAAAATATCTTTTCTTAAAAGCTCACCCAAACAAGTCCTTACAGTTTTTTTTTTTATTAATTTAGTCTTTCCAATGGTGATCAATAATTCATTGTATAAAAAATAACAATAATAAACATCATATACAAGAACCAACAACAAAATTCTACAAAGTCAAACAAACAAATCAAACTCTATAACAAGAAGCGTGAATAATAAAAAAAAAAAACATAAGATTCACAAGAACAACAAACACAAAGAATTTCATAAAAAATCATCAAAATATACAATGAGAGAATGCTGAAGAAAAAAGCAAGAACATTCATCATATGACCAAAAAAAAATACAATAAAAGATAAGTAGAGATAAAACTTAGAATAGGACACTAAAAACTATTTAAAAGAAAATATGTACCTTGAGAAACCCAATTTAAAAGTTCTTGATGGAAAAAATATTAGAAAAAACAGATTGAAACATGATTGTTCCTTGTGCTTCTTATAAGATGAGAATAAAATATAGTGTTGGTAAAAAGAAAAGAATATATGAATAAACCAATAGTTTAACGTATTAATGTAAATGAGTTATTAAATTAAATGATAAAACACTCATAAAGTACATAAAATATTAATATACATAAGGTTAGTTCTACATTTTTTTTAGAACTTTTTTACTATAATATTTCACTAGTTATGTACCAACAAAGACGAACACCCACACAGTTATGTATATTTACTTTTGTTGAACTGATATAAGATAACAGTCAAGAATAAGGTCCAACAATAAGATATACCTCTGTACACCTTTGCGAATGCGAAGTGTACCCTCAAACAAATTTGCAAGCCTCTTGAGCAACAACAAAGACATTGGCCATTCTGCAGCAAATGTTCAGAAATTGGTTAGAAAAATGCAGGCAAAAAAGTGAAAATCGTAGCATAACATTGCACTTAAAAGCAATAAAACTCAAATTTCATTCCAACTGAAGGAATATTGAAACCAAAGTACAGTTGGAGAGCCAAATGAAAACTGCAGATAAAATCGCTGAATAAGATTATTGAAAAATCACTTTAGCTTATGCAGTCAATGAATGATGTGGGATACTTTTGCACCAGATTTCTGAAGGTGGAGATTGAAGAACAGGAATAGCAAACTATGAAAAAACTAAGTATGATATCTTCTAGATTCTTACTCAGCTCACTTATTATGGGTGCAATTTGATTTTAGGTGAAATTTACGGTGCCTTTGTTGTGGTACCTAAATTGCCTAACTTACCTTTTAAAGTAAAAAATAAAATATTTAAAATTTATTAAATATTGTCTATTTACCATTTTTAGTAACTTAGGCACATAGTTAAAGGCACCATAGCATGATAAGAAACTCTAAGGATCTCTTCATGAATATATTTTCTACTTTCATTTTCTATTTTCATTTCTTGATAATGATATTCATTTTCAAATTTTTATATTTTAGAAAACGCAATTGGTTTTTAAATGTAGAATTCATTTCCGCATGCTAAAATCAATGAAAATATGTTTGGTTGGTCTATTTTTAAAATATATTTTTAAACTAATTTTAAAATATAAAATTATAATTATATTAAAC
>NC_029786.2:5011158-5013950 GCF_000816755.2 Arachis ipaensis | reverse complement strand
TAATTTTAGTTAATTAATATTTTATTAAGTTCACAATTATTTTTTTAAAGTATCAAACACAAAATAAATTACTATCCCAAATTAATTAATTGCATTTCTAGTAAAGAGATACAATTTAACCAAACAAACAATAATAAGTGCAGTATCATATTCAATTAATGACTTACTTAAAACAGACATTTAAAAAGGGTGTTTTTCTCACGGAATAATTCTTTAAAATTTTTGGTTGAGTCACAAGAGAGAAAGGCATAGAAAAGGAATGAGGAGTTGAGTTAAAATAAAATAAAGGGTCTTTTCAAGCAAGTAGGATACAAGTTAAAATATAGGATCCCCGACCAAAAAAAATAGAAATAGAGAGGATCTTTTCAAGCAAGTAGGATATGAGTTAAAATAAAATAAAAAATTATGAAAAAGGTTGGAAAGAGAATCGAACCACATTCTGCCTTAAGAAAAAATTGAAAAGAAAATATCGTTTTCGTGTGTCATTTTTTAAAAATATTTCCATTGAAAATATTTTGAAAATTCTTAAATCATATTTTCATTACTTATTCTCATTTTCATTCATAATAGAAATAAAAATGGTCAAACTCTTATATGCTTAGTATCAGTTAGTTGATATGTAATTGAATGATAATGACAACCATAAACATCAAAACTCAAGTAACAAAATGTAGTACATATTCCCATTCCTAATTGCTACCAGAAAAAGAACATTCAAAGAATGTTTCATCAGTGTCTCTAGATTAGAAAAGGCGATCTCTATGTAGAAATAGTAACCTAATTTAGGATTGTAACCATAAACGAAGTTCATACCTTCCGAACATACTACTGCAACAAACAGCAAAAAAGAAGAAATAGTCCTGCAACAAACAGCAAAAAAAAAGAAACAATGTTATATTTAGAGAGAAACAACATAGACAAAAAAGAAGAAATGGTAAAGAAAACAGTACATACCAGTTCTGCTTCAAGTGATGGCAGAGAATCACAGGCAGAACTTCCAACTCATATAGCAAGTAAATCCTGGATGTTTGTGTGGTTGATGAGAGAACGTTTGAACCATATACAAAATGGATTTACAGTTGAACTGGTTCAGCTAGAGCTTGACTGGTTTATATTGTGTAAAAATATTGGTTTATTTTAATTTAGAATGGTTAAACTAGGTTGTAAGCATGTAGGATGGTTGGTGTCTTTGGAATTGTGATACGAAAGTGTTTTACCCAAAACATTTAGCATTTGTATCTTATGATTAATTTAGTATATTGTTTAACTTGCACTATATTAGTTACGTAGATTGAGCTATGTGAAGAAAATTCAGGAAGTGCTAGGTGCTCTCCAAAGCTTAATTGAAACAAAATACCAGATTCTCTGTTCATACTTCATAGTAGCTTTGTTAGAATCATGTTGATGTAATGTTAAGTAATTATAGTTTCCAATTTTCCTAACTTGTATTCATTTGGTACTGTTGAATTCATCTACCAAATTTTGCTATCATTTAACTGAATTGTGTGAATTTAGTGCAACTTTTTATTAGGACTGTTCTGGTTTTTAATTCTGTCCTTTTGGAAAAGCTTTAATTTCAGAATCTTAGATGCTTCTTTGCTTTATCAGGGATCTAGTGCCCTTCTGGAAGTAACAACTTATATATTAGTATCCATAATCAATAGTAATCTTCTGTATATTAGACTATTAGTATGTGCATTCATAGTTTGTCCTTTATTGGATCTTGTTATATTTATGGGAGTTATGGTAAAATAGTTGCTAAAGTTTTGGGGGTTTGGCTTCTTACGAGCATTATATTGTATGCGGAAATCTGAGATCAAAACCATTTATCAAACACAAATATGCATTGAACATCCTTTTACAGTTTTACCTGGAGATGATCCCCAATCTTCGCAGCTCTCTGGCCAACACTTGAAATACGCGAATCCAACCTCGCAAAACCATCCAAAAGTACACCTACACCTCTCTCCAGCTGATTAACGAGGAGGAGGAGTAAGAGGGCGAGCTAGCTTGAATTACTTCGCTCCGGTCACCGTCATCATCACCGGCACCACCCGCTTCGCAACCTCCGCCAGAGGCGCCTCCGCCACCGCCCGCGGCGCCGCCTCCACCGGCGCCGTCTCCCTCATCAACGTCGCTGTCTCCTTCGTCATCACCATCGACATCCATGTCGTTGCCATTGCCGCCTTGGTCGGTCGTCTGCATCCCCGCCTTCGTCGTCCCCGCCCCCGCCACCGTCCCCGCTGGGGCCGTCGACGAAGGCGGCGACGGAGACGATGAAGGCGGCGACGGAGACGACATGGATGTCGACGATGGTGACGACGAAGGAGACAGCAACGTTGATGAGGGAAACGGCACGGGTGGAGGCGGCGCCGCGGGCGGTGGCGGAGGCGCCTCTGGCGGAGGTTGCAACGCGGGTGGTGCCGGTGATGATGACGGTGACCAGAGCGAAGTAATTCAAGCTAGCTCGCCCTCCGGCAGCGACTTCAGCGGCTAAGGCGGCAGCGGCGGCTTCAACGGCGTCGCCGCCATCGCTCTCATCACTCTCACTGCCATTATCACTGTCACCCTCACTGCCACTATCACCGGCACTCTCGGGGGTCGATGACTTCTCCCGGGCCGGCTGCGCCGTCATCCTCATCCATTCCCAGTGCGGCATTGACCGGCACAAAAAGGTTATCGTCATCCATGAAACCATGAAACTGTAACAATAATGATGGAGTAAGGAGGATTGAGATATACGATGAAGAAGAAAGAGTGAGGCACTGAAGTGAAGAAACCCTAATTTCTGA
>NC_029786.2:5005781-5009149 GCF_000816755.2 Arachis ipaensis | reverse complement strand
GAGCGAAGTAATTCAAGCTAGCTCGCCCTCCGGCAGCGACTTCAGCGGCTAAGGCGGCAGCGGCGGCTTCACGCCGCCATCCGCCATCGCTCTCATCACTCTCACTGCCATTATCACTGTCACCCTCACTGCCACTATCACCGGCACTCTCGGGGGTCGATCCCGGGCCGGTGCCCGTTGGGAGTTGGGAATTATTGGATTATTCCAAACTACGCTGAAAAAGGCGCACACCAAAAATTCCACGCTTTTCCCCATTTTCGAGTACGCCTTTTTGAGTTTTTTCTCCTCCGACCTCTTCCTCCTCCCTTCACATTTTGTGAATAGCCCGCCCCAATCAAAACCCGCTCTTCATCGGGTCAAGTTATTATTTGCGGGTTCGGGTACTGCCATCATTGCCCGTTGGGAATTATTGGATTATTCCAAACTACGCTGAAAAAGGCGCACACCAAAAATTCCACGCTTTTCCCCATTTTCGAGTACGCCTTTTTGAGTTTTTTCTCCTCCGACCTCTTCCTCCTCCCTTCACATTTTAGGGTTTGTGAATATTGCAGAGGTGAAAATCCATGCGATGAGGGTTCTTAAGTTTCGGGATATTTGGATATTTCTCTGTTCTTTAGTTTATCTGTTTCTAGGTTTTCTTTTTTTTTTTGTTAGTTAATTGTTGGGTTGATTTTGAGTTCTTCTGTTTAACGAAGGTTAAGAGAAGAAGATGAGGCCTGTTTTTGCTGGGAATTTGGAGTATGATACACGACAATCGGAGCTGGAGCGATTGTTCTCAAAGTATGGAAGAATTGACCGCGTTGACATGAAATCTGGTAAATTTTTTTATTAATTCTGTAATGTGCTAAAAAGTTTTGCTGATTGGTTATGAATGGCTCAAGTGCACGTTTCAAATTTTCGAATGTATTAGCTCTAGTGTCTTTCAAATTGCAATTTTGTTTAGCTCAAATGCAATTTTTCTTTTATTTGTATATTTTTTAATGCGGCATTCTGAATGATCAATTTCATCGGTGGTAATTGCTTGTGTCGACTAGGGAATGTAAATGATGAAGATTTTTTAATAGTAACTTTCATTAGTGAGCTGTGAAGTGAGTTTGTCACTCACAAGAAACCCGATTTTGTAAAAATATGATTGATGTTTGATCTAAACAGGCCACTGAAACCTAAGATATTGCGACGGCGATATTTTGGATGTGGCGCAGACATATGGGTAGTTTTTGTGGCTTGAATTGCCTAGTTCGGATAACCGGTTGGAAAATATATGAAACAAATCACCAAAATTGTGCAATGTCTTTAGGGAAATCCTCTGGATTTTTAAGTGTTTGTTTTGACGCAGGAACTTTCTCTAAGGAAAAATACGTTGAGGTTCTATCTTTTGGCTCGCCAACCTCTGCAATTTTCCTTTTTGGAAGCGAACCTTCTTGCTTGCTTGCTCTCTGCATTTTCATACCTGATTATTCAACACTCACTTACCTCATCACCCAACACTTGACATCCATCAGAATGTTCATAGGGGAACCATCAATCAATCAATGAATTTATTAAGCCATGCCTAGCTTCAATGCATATAGGGGATCAATGTACTATTTCTGAATTCACTTGTGCTGTCTGAATGGAGAAGCATGCTTGGCAGTCACAATATCAGATCTGAATTTTGGATTTAAACCTTATAATTGCAACATGATTTTGTCCATCATTCCACGCCTCTCTACAGCTTCTTGTCCATCAGACCCCCACTCATATTTTCAGGTGTTGTATTCCTTTGTTCCTGACAGGAAAAATGATTTCCTGATTTGGCTGATGTACTTCTGGTGAGGGATAACATGCTTGATGCGTTTCATCGTTATTTATGTCTCTAATACTAGTTCCGTTGCAGGTTTTGCTTTTGTCTATTATGAGGATGAGCGTGATGCTGAAGAAGCAATTCGTGCACTTGACAATTTTCCGTTTGGCTATGAAAAGCGAAGGCTCTCTGTTGAATGGGCTAGGGTATGGTACTATATTTTTTTTTAGCATGTTCATTTGTATTTACTTCTTGATGAGATTGTCATTTTGTCAGACTAAAACAATGTCCTATGTAATCTGTGTTGTCTGTTTGTTTTACCATTACAGGGTGAACGTGGGCGTCATCGTGATGGCTCAAGGGCAAACCAGAAGCCCACAAAAACCCTATTTGTGATCAACTTTGACCCAATTCGTACTAGAGTTCGTGATATAGAAAAGCACTTTGAACCTTATGGGAAGGTTCTTCATGTCCGAATTCGTAGGAACTTTGCATTCGTGCAGTTTGAAACACAAGAAGATGCTACGAAAGCTCTTGAGTGTACGAATATGAGGTCAGTGTTGTGAATTGTGATATTGCGATATCTATTGGTAAGAATTTGCTGGTTTCTTGTGCTAATGCTATGTATAAATAATGAATTTCTGGTCTCATTTTGTTTGCAGTAAGATACTGGACAGGGTGGTGTCTGTGGAGTATGCACTGAGGGATGATGGTGATAGGGGTGACAATTATGACAGTCCGAGACGAGGTGGTTATGACAGATCACCGAGTCCGGCCTATCGCAGGCGGCCAAGTCCTGACTACGGTCATCCACGCAGCCCTGTGTATGATAGATATAATGGACCAGACAGGCGTAGGAGTCCCGATTACGGCAGGCAGAGGAGCCCAGATTACGGCAGGCAGAGGAGCCCAGATTATGGCAGATACCGCAGGTATAATAACCGTGCATGCTATATTGATCACTGGCCATTGCATGATTTAATTTTATTTTATAGCTTAAGCAGCTGCTTCTTATTTTTGGTATCTACAGCCGTTCACCAGTTCGAAGGTCAAGGACTTAAGCTAGGTCCCGGTCCCGGTTTTCTGTGGTAAAGAAGCAGGCGCGAGTGGCACCTTTGTTTTTTAACTTTCTGGTTGTTAGAGTAACTAATGGAATGATACATTGTGTAGTAAAGGGTACTTCCCACAGTTTTTAGTTTGATTTGGTTTGGCTTTGCAAATAGCTTTGTTGCAAGTCCATGCCAATTGTGGTTATAGGAATTATTATGAATGCATATATTTGCAGTGACATGTTATTTATCTGCTACTACAGTACTACTATTGAAAATCAATATCTTTCTACCCTCGTGCTATTATCTGAGCACCATTTACCACTGAATTTGGAACTTTCTAATTGCTTTGATTATTGGATAAGCTGCCTTTTTTCATTTCAAGTTGTTGGGTGTTACTAATTCCAGGAACTCATAAGAGATTTCATGGTTTATTTTTAGTATTTCTTAAAGTACCAAAAATGTATATGATCCTAACTATTGAAATAATTAAGATATATATTTTATCTATCATTATTAATTACAACATATAATAA
>NC_029786.2:5002352-5005583 GCF_000816755.2 Arachis ipaensis | reverse complement strand
TATCTATATTAAATTTTACCAAAATCGGATGAATATTAATAAATATATAATTGAAAAAATTTTATTTATGTATATTTAAAAGAATATATTACGTTCAATAATATAATATTTATTTAAATGATTAATTGATGTTTTACTTGACAATAGTTAAAACTACTAGTATTCTCTTATTAATCCAGTATTGGAAATTTCATATAGTTGTTTACCAAACTGTAAAGTGTAACATTAAATGAAATAATAAGACGCCTCTTTCTTTGGAGGATTTGGTGTGATCATGTTGATATCACATTGCCATGTGTTTGGGAACAAAATGATCTTATCCATACGTGTACATATATTGGCATCATGATCAACAAAATGGTGGGTGCTAAAATTTTGTAGCATCTGATAGTAACATCATTCTTCAATAGTTTATTTTTGGAGGTTAAAACCATCTATCAATATCATTTCTTTGACAGTTAAAGACTTAAAGCCACTAATTAATGGTCAATGGTTCTTTCCTTTTTCTCATTTCAATTATGGAAGTGCTATATCTAATGAAGCTCAATTTTAAGCACTTGAGTTAATAGCTTAAACTTGATATAACTCCATTTAATATACATTTGAGAAAAGAAACAAAAATATTATGTGTACATATTAGAATGCCTAATGAATATTAGGGAGTGGATCCTCTCCGGTGAAAAAAAACTGGATGGTGTTCAGTACTTAATCTAACCATTCATTACTTTCTCTTTCTTATTTATTTCTGGTCCCACTTATAAAATCAAATATGAAAAATCACACTGTATTTTGTCAAGTGTTAAAAAAATTGGAGAGGATTCATTTCTTGAATATTAAGCTATCAAATGATGTTAATTAGTAATAATTACTAATGTTATAAATTCTAAAAAACCCCACCAATCCTATGCTTCACAAGAGAGATTCTTTTCATTAATAACAAATAAGAGATTTCTGCAATAATTACAAATCTAACATCTTATATTTATACACAAATTAAATTGAGTTTAAATATGGATAAATAAAAAATAATTTAAACTCGTATTTTCTATTCTTATATCTTATTTTAGTATTTCACTGATACAAACTTTTAGATATTCAAATAACACTACTCAAACCAATTATAATCAGTTAAATTTGAATTAACTATGCAAATAAAAACCTCTAATTGAATACACCCTTCACTTTAATGACATAGATTAGCTTCATTAAACTTATCCAAGTAATAAAATTGTCAAGATTACATACATATATTAATATAATTAACTTACATGTTATAAATTAATCTTTAAGTTGAGAATTTCCTTAGCTCTTCTTCAATTGCTTTTTCAAGCCATGACTCAGCATCTTCCATCATGCCAGGGCTAAGCCTAACCATAAGTATACAAAACTCAGTCTCATTCAATTTTCCATCACCATCAAGATCACCTTGTCTTACCATATCCTCAGCATCCTCCATGCTCATCCCTTCCATGCCGAGGAGAGCCGCGTTCCTACGCAGGCTCTCGCTCGTGATCACGCCCTTTTCAGGGTCTGCTAGGAGTTTAAAACCCCCACAAAGTTCGGAGACGAATGTCTCCACGTCGAGTTTCTCGGCCATGACCGGAAGCAAGTCCTCGAATTGTTGTTGGTCTGATTCTTGATCCATGGTTGTAGTTCTTCTCTTAATGATGTTATTGGTGTTAGTTTCCATAGAAGAAGCTTTGGAAGGAAGAAAGTGACCTTTTTAGAAGAGTTTGAATAGTTTTTATTATAACAAGAAGGTATGAATGAATGAATGAATGAGACTTAGTTAGGAGAATTGACCCTTTTATATAGAGATGTGAAAAAACTAGAAAAGTTGTTCCCTTTTTGTAAGGATCTCTCTTATGGTAGCGTTTTTGTTAACTTGGTGGCATCAAATTAATTGGACAGCTTCTGTTATTTTATCTCAACCGTTTGTTTTTGAAGTAAATATTATTCTTCATGGTCCCACCCATTATATAGGGTTGAAATAATTAAGTTATATCCAAGTAATTATATATTTATTCACAAAAGGTTTAATTGTTCTGTTGGTCTCTATAATTTCGTGAAATTTTCAATTAGGTCCCTTTCCTTTTTTTTTTAAATTGGATCTCTGCTCCAAATTTTTTTTTTTCAATTAAGTCCCTGTTAGTAGTAATTGGCTTAATTTTATAGGGATCTAACTAAAAAAAATTGGTACAGGAACCTAAATAAAAAGAAAAAAAAGTGTAGGGACTCAATTAAAAAAAATTTGGTGCAAGAACTCAATTAAAAGAAAAAAAAAAGTATAGGGACCTAATTGAAAATTTTGCGAAACTATAGGGACCGGCAGAATAATTAAACCTTCACAAAAATACTACATGTATACTAAAATTCAATTACAAAATTAATTATTATATATTTATATATATGTATACATATTGATGACTTACACATTGTTTTAACTAAATAATTAAGTAGTATAATAATATCAAATTTACAATGATAGAATATTCAAATCTATAATAGATGAATAATATCAAACTTGTTTACAATAGTATAATAAAAAATTTTTTTGTAAAATATTAAATACATGTTTATATATAGTGACTAAATAGTAACTAATTTTTTGTACATATGTAATTATATTACCAACTAATTATAGTAAATGTATCACAACTAGCAAGTAATTAAGTAAAGTTTTGCAAGGATAATTTGTTAAAAATATTTTGGTGTATGTGTGTGATTTGCCTATTATTTTTAGGCCAATACTCGATTCAGATTAATAATATACACATGATACAGAAAGGGTAGACAATATATCTATAATTATATTTTATTTAAACAAATTTACATGATGAAACACATAACATATATTATTCACTCTTATTCTCTCTATTCTCTGCACACATTTATTCTGAATCAAAGTAGGCAAAAATTTTTTTGCGTGTCCACAATTTATGAGGTCTTAGGTAGTCATTAAAGCTCTCATGTAATAGATCTTCTATCTTAAGTCTTGATTTGTGTTATGCATTGATGGTACCCCCTAGTTGAAGTTTGCTTCATTAGAGAGTCCTCCATAGTCTATTATTATACCCAACCTAGAGTTATATAGGTAGCTAGGAAACCCAAAAAGGTTAGGTATTTATAGTTCCTTGTTTTCCTAAACTGTTGTCTACTAATACTAATAAGTTAGTTAAGTGATAGATAATTTGTTTTCTATTTTTAATAATTGAATTTAGTTTATCATTA
>NC_029786.2:4999577-5001885 GCF_000816755.2 Arachis ipaensis | reverse complement strand
CCTTCGAACACATGTTAGATAAATTCTATTTTTAAAATGTATCCTTATGGCACAAATTGGTTAAATTCTTAAATTCAAAATTTGTAAATGTAAACATTATTTCATACTAAAAAAAAATTATATATTGTATTTTGTAAAATTGTATCGGTAATTTGACCTAATAACAAAATTTGAGATACTAATATGACTATTTGCTAAAAAAATAGTAAACACCAAACTCAATTCTTGTTAATTTTAAAATAGGACAAGACGATCCTTGTCAATAAAATGCATCCAATTCAGCTGGTGTCCATGACTATCGTGAGTCATAGTGGTTCTTCCTTCATCTCTCTTCACCAAATTTGACTGAAAAGTCATACATGGTAGTTAACGTTGTTAATGTGAACGCTGACTCTCCGTTAAGTGTCATGCTGGCTTAGGAGAATAGACAAGGATCAATCTGTCTATTTCTTGCATTTTATTAACAGAAATGATCTTATCCTATTTTAAAATAGACCGGAGTCGATTATCTATCCTTTAATTTTTACATTTTATTGCATTATTCACTTTTTTAAAATATTAAAAAAAAAGTAAAGAGTGACTCACAATGATTGACTAAATAATTGAATCCTTACATATATACGTTTCAGAATATCTAGCTTTAGATTCATATTTTTTTTTTTTTATTCTGGGCCAAAGAATTGGATTATGGTAGTATTAGTAGATATAACATAACAAAGTTAATTAGACATATATAAAATTTTACTAATAATTTAATGTGACACCTATATATATTTTGTTAAAAAATTGGCATGCCAAAAATTTTATGTTCCATAATTAGAGGGACTCCACCAACAAATGCAAATGAGATCAAAGCTGTGTTAAGCTAGCAAAGGACAGCTAAATTTGAGTAGAAAAAGATTGAGTCACATTGTCTCACATAAGACTATTGTCACCATATCAATGAACAATAATCAAGTAATAGAGAAGAATTTGAGGCTATTATTTAAGCAATACAAGATTATTGGTTTATAAAGTTGAGAGACAAGATTCTATAAGTATATGTGCATTCTTTTTTGAAGGCGGTCTTGTATTCTCTTATTTAAGACACTAAACATGATTAATTGAAGAGTTCAGGCATTTCAATTTTTAGTGGATATTATATGTTTTCCAATTTATTTATTTTTTTAATTTACGTAAAAGCAATATGAATAACAGGTCATATAAATTGAAAATATAATAGTTATGGATGAAAGACTATGGTTACAGGAGGGGACAATCCGAAATAACTTAAAAGTCTTTTTAAATAATAATATAAAAAAATATTTAGCTTTATAATTGTAATTTAGTAAATAATTTAACATCTATTTATTTTTCTAACACTAAAAAGAAAGGATTCAGTTTTTTCGGTAAAAATATAACAGAATTATCTAAATTGTGTGAGACAAACAAAATAATAGATCTTTTAGGATATATTCATATTGGTCTTTAAGAATGATTTTTCTTAGATAAATTAGTTTTATATTTTTTAACAAACTCAATTTTAAGACAGATTATATTTTAAAAAATATCATTTAGATAAATTAGTCTTCTTATATAAAGAAAAAAAATTATTCAATACTAAAATTTTTAATTTAAAATATTTAAGTACCTATTATTATTGTTTAATTTACTTTATAAGTAAAAATCATCACATAAAATTATATAATTTATTTAGAATAGAGTAAACACCCAATCAGTCTTTATTTATTCTAAAATAGAATAAGGCAATTTTTGTTAATAAAATGTAAGAAAATGACAGATCGATCCTTGTCTATTCTTCCTAAGCCAGCATGACACTTAACGCAGCGTGCGTTCACATAAGCAACGTTAACTATTGCCACGTAGGTCTTTTTCGTCAAATTTAGTCACGGAATATGACAAAAAGACCGCTATGACTCACATTAGTCATGAACAAAGACCGAATTTAATGCATTTTATTGACAAGGTCGCTTTGTCCTATTTTAAAATGAGGGACTGAATTAGGTGTTTACTCAAAAAAAAAAAAATACTTATCCAGATATTTTTTATGACCCCTAAATCTAAAATATTGCGGTAGTTTTGATTCAAACTATGAAGCTAATATGTCAATAAGAGAAAAGTAGTGTTCACAAGAGAAGTTTTAGTACTTCATTGGATTTTAAGCATTATTGGGGATGCATTGGAATTTATACCAAGTCAAATACTTTATTTTTTATGGAATCTTGTACAACCAAGTCGGCATATTGTCATCTCCATGCCATTTTTTTTAAAATTAGTTTGATTTTTTATTTTCATTTTCAATGGTGTA
>NC_029786.2:4999260-4999521 GCF_000816755.2 Arachis ipaensis | reverse complement strand
AAATATGAATAATATATTTATTTATATATATCCATCAATTTGAGATAGGTTCTAGGAAGCTGCCTTTGGTGGGAACAATGGGATATTCTTGGCTAAGATGTCATCTTTAATTTAATTGTTCTTGTAACTGTTTTTGAAAGCTTGGGCTTCCATGAAGCTTCCTCTTCCTCATTCAATCTTACCAAGATTTTGATATTATTATGTACTCTATTGTCTTCTTCTCAATCATAATAATAATTTATATAATTTATATCTCATTAA